>NC_044190.1:23951475-24254975 GCF_900880675.1 Sparus aurata
GGTGAGCGAGCAGCTGATACCTGATGTCAGGGACAGACCTCAGGTAGGGGCGAGTTTATAAAATACCACTTAATCTCTCAACAATATACATAGATGAATGTCCCCAATTAGGTATGAGTAGCGTGTGTGTGTGTGAGTTTAGAACGACCCCAAAAGTACTGATAGACTGACACACTGGTGTCTTAACATTATACATAGATGAATGTCCCCAATTAGCTATGGTTAGCGTGTGTGTGTGTGTTTGAAATGACCCCAAATGTAATAAAAATAGTAAATAACATTGTTTTTCCTTTTCCAGCAGCAATTGGCACCTGATGTTAGCCAGCTGATTGTGGAAGAAAGCGACAGACCTCAGGTAGGGGCCAGTTTATAAAATACTACTTAAAGACCTGTTGAGCAAGAATTTCTTTATTGAAATAGCAGAAAATTCTCCAAAAATGGTCCTACTCATTCATTCCTGTGTGATAGTGTGTGTGTCCACAGAGAGCCTGCCTTTTGCCTGTATTATCTTATTTCTTAGTGTTGGTATCTATGTCTGCCACCTAAACAACTGCTGAATCCCTTTATATTAGTATGTATTATCGTCTAGTGGTTCTCTTATGACAACCCAAGTAGTAATGTACTGCAAGGACAATGATCTGTGTTTGCAACATCTCCAAAAGTACTGACAGACTTACATACTGGTGTCTAAACAATATACATAGATGAATGTCCCCAATTAGCTATGATTAGCGTGTGTGTGTGAGTCTAGAACGACCCCAAATGTAATAAAAATAGTAAATAACACTGTTTTTCCTTTTCCAGCAGCAATTGGCACCTGATGTTAGCCAGCCGATTGTGGAAGAAAGCGACAGACCTCAGGTAGGGGCCAGTTTATAAAATACTACTTAAAGACCTGTTAAGCAAGAATTTCTTCATTGAAATAGCAGAAAATTCTCCAAAAATGGTCCTACTCATTCATTCCTGTGTGATAGTGTGTGTGTCCACAGAGAGCCTGCCTTCTGCCTGTATTTTCTTATTTCTTAGTGTTGGTATCTATGTCTGCCACCTAAGCAACTGCTGAATCCCTTTATATTAGTATGTATTATTGTCCAGTGTTTCTCTTATGACAACCCAAGTAGTAATGTACTGCAAGGACAATGATCTGTGTTTGCAACATCTCCTTAAGTATTGAAAGACTTACATACTGGTGTCTTAACAATATACATAGATGAATGTCCCCAATTAGGTATGAGAAGCGTATGTGTGTGAAGTTAGGATGACCCCAAAAGTACTGACAGACTGACACACTGGTGTCTTAATATTATACATAGATGAATGTCCCCAATTAGCTATGGTTAGCGTGTGTGTGTGTGTTTGAAATGACCCCAAATGTAATAAAAATAGTAAATAACACTGTTTTTCCTTTTCCAGCAGCAATTGGCACCTGATGTTAGCCAGCCGATTGTGGAAGAAAGCGACAGACCTCAGGTAGGGGCCAGTTTATAAAATACTACTTAAAGACCTGTTAAGCAAGAATTTCTTCATTGAAATAGCAGAAAATTCTCCAAAAATGGTCCTACTCATTCATTCCTGTGTGATAGTGTGTGTGTCCACAGAGAGCCTGCCTTCTGCCTGTATTTTCTTATTTCTTAGTGTTGGTATCTATGTCTGCCACCTAAACAACTGCTGAATCCCTTTATATTAGTATGTATTATTGTCCAGTGTTTCTCTTATGACAACCCAAGTAGTAATGTACTACAAGGACAATGATCTGTGTTTTGAACATCTCCTAAAGTACTGACAGACTTACATACTGGTGTCTCAACAATATACATAGATGAATGTCCCCAATTAGGTCCCAAAAGTACTGACAGACTGACACACTGGTGTCTTAATATTATACATAGATGAATGTCCCCAATTAGCTATGGTTAGCGTGTGTGTGTGTGTTTGAAATGACCCCAAATGTAATAAAAATAGTAAATAACACTGTTTTTCCTTTTCCAGCAGCAATTGGCACCTGATGTTAGCCAGCCGATTGTGGAAGAAAGCGACAGACCTCAGGTAGGGGCCAGTTTATAAAATACTACTTAAAGACCTGTTAAGCAAGAATTTCTTCATTGAAATAGCAGAAAATTCTCCAAAAATGGTCCTACTCATTCATTCCTGTGTGATAGTGTGTGTGTCCACAGAGAGCCTGCCTTCTGCCTGTATTTTCTTATTTCTTAGTGTTGGTATCTATGTCTGCCACCTAAACAACTGCTGAATCCCTTTATATTAGTATGTATTATTGTCCAGTGTTTCTCTTATGACAACCCAAGTAGTAATGTACTACAAGGACAATAATCTGTGTTTTGAACATCTCCTAAAGTACTGACAGACTTACATACTGGTGTCTCAACAATATACATAGATGAATGTCCCCAATTAGGTCTAAGTAGCGTGTGTGTGTGTGAGTTTAGAACGACCCCAAATGTAATAAAAATAGTAAATAACATTGTTTTTCCTTTTCCAGCAGCAATTGGCACCTGATGTTAGCCAGCTGATTGTGGAAGAAAGTGACAGACTTCAGGTAGGGGCCAGTTTATAAAATACTACTTAAAGACCTGTTGAGCAAGAATTTCTTTATTGAAATAGCAGAAAATTCTCCAAAATTGGTCCTACTCATTAATTCCTGTGTGACAGTGTGTGTGTGTCCACAGAGAGCCTGCCTTCTGCCTGTATTTTCTTATTTCTTAGTGTCGGTGTCTATGTCTGCCACCTAAAACCACTGCTGACTCCCTTTATATTAGTATGTATTATTGTCCAGTGTTTCTCTTATGACAACCCAAGTAGTAATGTACTGCAAGGACAATGATCTGTGTTTTGAACATCTCCTAAGTACTGACAGACTTACATACTGGTGTCTCAACAATATACATAGATGAATGTCCCCAATTAGGTCTAAGTAGCGTGTGTGTGTGTGAGTTTAGAACGACCCCAAATGTAATAAAAATAGTAAATAACATTGTTTTTCCTTTTCCAGCAGCAATTGGCACCTGATGTTAGCCAGCTGATTGTGGAAGAAAGTGACAGACTTCAGGTAGGGGCCAGTTTATAAAATACTACTTAAGACCTGTTGAGCAAGAATTTCTTTATTGAAATAGCAGAAAATTCTCCAAAATTGGTCCTACTCATTCATTCCTGTGTGACAGTGTGTGTGTGTCCACAGAGAGCCTGCCTTCTGCCTGTATTTTCTTATTTCTTAGTGTCGGTGTCTATGTCTGCCACCTAAACCACTGCTGACTCCCTTTATATTAGTATGTATTATTGTCCAGTGTTTCTCTTATGACAACCCAAGTAGTAATGTACTACAAGGACAATGATCTGTGTTTTGAACATCTCCTAAAGTACTGACAGACTTACATACTGGTGTCTCAACAATATACATAGATGAATGTCCCCAATTAGGTCTAAGTAGCGTGTGTGTGTGTGAGTTTAGAACGACCCCAAATGTAATAAAAATAGTAAATAACATTGTTTTTCCTTTTCCAGCAGCAATTGGCACCTGATGTTAGCCAGCTGATTGTGGAAGAAAGTGACAGACTTCAGGTAGGGGCCAGTTTATAAATACTACTTAAAGACCTGTTGAGCAAGAATTTCTTTATTGAAATAGCAGAAAATTCTCCAAAATTGGTCCTACTCATTCATTCCTGTGTGACAGTGTGTGTGTCCACAGAGAGCCTGCCTTCTGCCTGTATTTTCTTATTTCTTAGTGTCGGTGTCTATGTCTGCCACCTAAACCACTGCTGAATCCCTTTATATTAGTATGTATTATTGTCCAGTGTTTCTCTTATGACAACCCAAGTAGTAATGTACTACAAGGACAATGATCTGTGTTTTGAACATCTCCTAAAGTACTGACAGACTTACATACTGGTGTCTCAACAATATACATAGATGAATGTCCCCAATTAGCTATGATTAGCGTGTGTGTCTGTGTGTTTGAAATGACCCCAAATGTAATAAAAATAGTAAATAACACTGTTTTTCCTTTTCCAGCAGCAATTGGCACCTGATGTTAGCCAGCTGATTGTGGAAGAAAGCGACAGACCTCAGGTAGGGGCCAGTTTATAAAATACTACTTAAAGACCTGTTGAGCAAGAATTTCTTTATTGAAATAGCAGAAAATTCTCCAAAATTGGTCCTACTCATTCATTCCTGTGTGACAGTGTGTGTGTGTCCACAGAGAGCCTGCCTTCTGCCTGTATTTTCTTATTTCTTAGTGTCGGTGTCTATGTCTGCCACCTAAACAACTGCTGAATCCCTTTATATTAGTATGTATTATTGTCCAGTGTTTCTCTTATGACAACCCAAGTAGTAATGTACTGCAAGGACAATGATCTGTGTTTGCAACATCTCCTAAAGTACTGACAGACTTACACACTGGTGTCTTAATATTATACATGGATGAATGTCCCCAATTAGCTATGGTTAGCGTGTGTGTGTGAGTCTAGAACGACCCCAAATGTAATAAAAATAGTAAATAACACTGTTTTTCCTTTTCCAGCAGCAATTGGCACCTGATGTTAGCCAGCCGATTGTGGAAGAAAGCGACAGACCTCAGGTAGGGGCCAGTTTATAAAATACTACTTAAAGACCTGTTAAGCAATAATTTCTTCATTGAAATAGCAGAAAATTCTCCAGAATTGGTCCTACTCATTCATTCCTGTGTGACAGTGTGTGTGTGTCCACAGAGAGCCTGCCTTCTGCCTGTATTTTCTTATTTCTTAGTGTCGGTGTCTATGTCTGCCACCTAAACCACTGCTGAATCCCTTTATATTAGTATGTATTATTGTCCAGTGTTTCTCTTATGACAACCCAAGTAGTAATGTACTACAAGGACAATGATCTGTGTTTTGAACATCTCCTAAAGTACTGACAGACTTACATACTGGTGTCTCAACAATATACATAGATGAATGTCCCCAATTAGGTCTAAGTAGCGTGTGTGTGTGTGAGTTTAGAACGACCCCAAATGTAATAAAAATAGTAAATAACATTGTTTTTCCTTTTCCAGCAGCAATTGGCACCTGATGTTAGCCAGCTGATTGTGGAAGAAAGTGACAGACTTCAGGTAGGGGCCAGTTTATAAAATACTACTTAAAGACCTGTTGAGCAAGAATTTCTTTATTGAAATAGCAGAAAATTCTCCAAAATTGGTCCTACTCATTCATTCCTGTGTGACAGTGTGTGTGTGTCCACAGAGAGCCTACCTTCTGCCTGTATTTTCTTATTTCTTAGTGTCGGTGTCTATGTCTGCCACCTAAACCACTGCTGAATCCCTTTATATTAGTATGTATTATTGTCCAGTGTTTCTCTTATGACAACCCAAGTAGTAATGTACTACAAGGACAATGATCTGTGTTTTGAACATCTCCTAAAGTACTGACAGACTTACATACTGGTGTCTCAACAATATACATAGATGAATGTCCCCAATTAGCTATGATTAGCGTGTGTGTCTGTGTGTTTGAAATGACCTCAAATGTAAGAGAGAGAGCCCAGAAGTAATAATATAATATTAATAATATTGATCATGATTACTGTTATTATCATTATTATTATCTTTATTTATAGACCACTCTTCTTAATCCATGTGACAGAGTGCTTCATAAATGCATCAAAATAAAAGTTTTAAAAGAAAACATATAGAAAACAATTTAGTGTCTAAAACCCAACACATAAGCAGAAAATAAAAAGCTTAAAGATAATCAGGAAATAATCTGATGAAGGTATTATTTATTTTGCTGCCTTTATGAAGAACTTACTACATGGATTTAGAAGAGTGCTCTATAAATACAGGTTATAATAATAATAATAATAATAATAATGATAATTGTCATCATTATTATTATCATATTATTATTGTTATTGTTATTATTATTGTTATTATTATTATTATTAAATCACGTTTGAGCCCTGTTTTCTTTGTTTTAACAAAGTTCTTGCTGAATCAGAGATCACCTTTTCCTTTCCTTTGAACTGTCTTTTATTTTCTTGATATGAATTGTTTTTTTACACACTAAATTTTCTCAAACAGATAGAAAATTATTTTAAAACTTGATGATTTCATGACTTTTGTGTTGATGCCTTCATGAAGCACTTTGTGACATGGATTTAGAAAAGTGCTCCTTATGTAAAGATTATTATTGTTATTGTTATTGTTATCATATTATTACTTTTGGGGTCATTACATACACACACACACACACACTACTCATGCCTAAATGGGGTCATGCAGCACCTTTATCTAAATATGTCTTGAGATTTCAGCTGTATCAAGGTTGATTATATATTCACTTTATCCGGTTTCCTTTTCCAGCAAAAAATGGCACCTGATGTCAGCGAGCAACTGACACCTGATGACAGCAAGCAGCTGACACCTGATATCAGGGACAAACCTCTGGTAGGTGGTCACAGGGGTCAACACACTAGTCTCTGAAGTCTGCAGTTCAGTGTGCCCTCCAGTTTAATCTGAAAAACACTTCGGGGAAAAAACCTCACTAGGTTTTGTCTCACTGTGATGACATTAACACGATATCATTTTGTAAGATCAATTTAGCCAACCCTTGCCTTATGGACACCAGGATTCTTTAGCATTAACGGTTGCTGTTAGCATGTAGCTAATGTTTTCTTTTTGCTAGGATAACAATTACATGACATCAGTTGCTGTAACATTTAACAAAAATCATGTGGGCTGCACACACAATTTCATTTTTTTTTTCTTTTAGCTGTCATCTAGTCCTGTGGATGCATCTCAGGTGTATGATGAGATCAACATAAATAGCAGCAATCCAGCGGCACATACAGTAAGAGCACATTTTCATCTTTAAATGTAATCACTATTGCTCATTTCTGGCTGTGAAGTGTTATAATTTGTAGTTGTATTCACAAACTGTCTTTAAAAACAATCAGTTCTTTATTTGATTGCTGTCATTACAGTCTCGAATGGCCAAATATAGACAGCACCATGAGGAATGCTTCAATCGTTACAAAATTGCAGAGGAGGAGCGAAATGCTAAAGAAAGACAGCATACAATTAATTTGTTAAAGCGTGCACAACTGGTTCAACAATTGGCACAACTGGACACGCTTGTGAGTAATATACTTGAACATCTTGCAGAAATTACTCTATGTGCCCAACCTCTTATGGTTCATTACTAGGAGCTTGATTGCATGATTGTGTTTTTTTATTACTTTTTATTCAATGCAGCAAAGTCAAAGCTAGGTTCTTCAACTGACGGCCAGTGGGGCGGATATAGCCCTTAATTATTTTTTTTACTCGTCCTCTAAATAATTAACATGAACCCGGAGAAAAACGTTTGGCCTATTATATTTCATCTGTAAGCACTATTGGATTTTTACTGTGAATGTCCATTTTCCTGAAATGTTGCTGTCTTGCTAACCTTCAGACATTAGTAAGGCAATGATGAGTAGTCTACATTTCTATTCCAAATGACCATTGGTCTAATTTTGTTTTGTTGTTGTCCTGGAGCCAACTACCTTGTTTCCTTTCATCAATTCTCAGCTTTTGACATGCCTTTCTTTCTTTTTCTCCCTTAGCTAACTTCGCAATCCCCATTGCATGATGATATTCAGGTATGTCTACAACTTCAAAACAGGGGCAAGTTTTTAAAGGGAAGCTGCTGTAAAACTCCATGATCATTGACATGCTCTGTGTATATCAAGCATTGATAGGGGTGCAATTATTTGGCATGTTTTTTAAAATGCCAATAGAATTTGAATATTGCACACAATAAGTTGGATTTGTCTTTTTAGTCCCTAGCCTCATCAGATACCTCGTTCCTGGATGAATCAATGAAAACCAGTGATCAGTTGGAAGATGGAGAGCCAGCAACAAAAACACAGGTAACACTGCATTGCTTGCTGCATTTGAACAATAGCCTATTATTTACTTTTCAATTGTACAAGTATATTCAGTGTGGATAATATCACTATTATAATTAGGCATCATTAAATAAACCATCATTAATCCAATAATTTTTATAATGTTCTTCAAAAATACATACTCATAATTTGTTAATTTACCAATGTATTATCCCTGAAAAAGAGTGAAGGTTGATCACTCCTTGATCATTATAGGGAGTGGAATTTGTCATAAATCCCATCCTCAAAACATCAGTATCATTTTATATCATTTTCAATCATACCAGTGTTTATTATGTATTATCATTAGTAATTATGTCATTTAATTTAAGGTCAAAAACGCACGTGAATGATTTTTTTTTTTGCTGAGTAATTTGTACTTAATGAAATGCTTTTATCTTTTTGTCCTTTTTTCTATTCTAAGACAACAGCTCCTCTTACGTGTGCTACATCGTCAGATGGTCAAAGATCTTGGAATTGTTCAGTGGATTACTCAAAAAGGACATGCTCAATACAAAGACAGGTATTTTCCTACAGTTTAATAACAGTTGTGTACATTTTGATGTATACATAGAGCTAAAGCCATTATTATGTGGCTTTTCATTAAATATGTTGATAAATGTAGCCTTTATATGTCATATCCCGAAGCTAAAAGAGATAATCTTCCTGTAATAAAAGTCCAATGCATCAACACAGTACATGACACTCAGTATAGTAAAGGATGACCTTTGTTACTAAACAGAATCTTTTTTCCTTTTTTCCAAGACCACTTCATATATGGAAACATCCCTTGATGACTCCGATGTCACTGACTATAGTGATTGTGACTATGTCCCAGACTCTGAAGCAGGAAGTTCCTCTGAGCCTGATGAAGACACACCACTGTATCCAGTTGCGAAAAAGCCCCTGCCGTCTCTGCGCTATCCAATTTTATCTCCATCAAAACAAGATATTGATTCAGGAAGCCCAGAAAAAAGAGACAATGCAGTCAGCCCTAAGAAGAGGAACGTGATCGCTCAAAGGAAGAGAAAGATCTCATCCCCCAGTCCGCTAAAGAGCAACTCAAACACTCCTGAGAAAAGCAGAATCCAACAAATTTGTGGCTCAATTAGAGTATTGCCCCCCTCAAATTCAAAAACTCGTCGAGTGTACAACAAGAGGAACTACTGTCTCTTTTGCCTCCAGCCCTCATCAAAAATTTCACGACACCTCGAAGCTGCACATGGGGATGAAGCGGAGGTTGCCCTAGCCTTTCAGCATCCAAAGAATTCCAAAGAGAGACGCAAAAAGTTGGACATTCTTAGAAGACGTGGAAACTTTGCCCACAATGCCAAAGTTGTGAGGGAGGGAGCTGGAGAGCTCCAGGCCTGCTACAGACCACGAGAGTGTAGACGTGCCTCTGAATTTATTCATTGTTTTCATTGTCAAGGACTTTATGCCAAGAAAACACTGTGGAAGCACATGAAAATCTGCCCAGCGAAGAAAGAAACTAGTGATGAATCCAGCAGTGGGAAGAGTCGAGTTCGATCCAAATGTGCCCTTAAAACTGCCATTGTGCGTGAGATTAGTGAGGGCTTGAAGAATGTGATTTCCTCCATGACCTATGATGAGGTCACTCAGCTGATTCAAAATGACAAACTTCTCTTGCAGTTTGGACAACACCTTTTTGATCTGAATGGGTCAAGAAAGAACAGACATGACTACATAAGGCAAAGACTTAGAGAACTTGGACGACTATTACTTGTGGCTAAGAAGAATACTCCCATCCGGAAGGCAGAGGAACTCATCTATCCTGTAAACTTCAATCATGTGATATCTGCAGTGAAAGAGTTGGCTGGGTACAACACAGAGAACAACACATTCCGCACACCTTCCTTAGCCCTCAAAATTGGTAACAGCCTGGGTATAATCTGTGAGCTTGTGGAGGCTGATAATTTGTCCGTAGTTGACAGAGACTGGAGCCTTGTAGAATTTGCTCGAGAATTCAAGACCATTAAACAATTCAGATGGAAGGGATTGATTACCAGAGGAGCAACAACCTCTCTGAGAGAGTCAAAGTGGAATGCACCACAGATAATACCTCTCACTGAAGATGTCAAACTTTTGGACTCTCACATGGAGAATGTTAAAGTTGCTGCTGAAAGAATGCTGAGCCTGTGTCCCTCTGCAAAGAACTATGCAACGCTTGCCAAAGTGACACTTGCTCAGCTGATCATTTTCAACAGAAGAAGAGAAGGAGAGGTGTCAAGAATGGAGTTGGCCACTTTCAAAGCAAGGAGAAAGTCAGAACTCAATGAGGACATGGCCCTATGTCTTACCCCACTTGAGAACAAGATGTGTGATTTCTTCACCAGAGTAGAAATCAGGGGGAAACGAGGAAGAGGAGTCCCTGTGCTCCTAAAACCATCAATGGTGTCAGCTATGGAGCTTCTAGCTGACACTCGTGAACTGTGTGGAGTCTCCAAAGAGAACATCTACATGTTTGCTAGACCAGGAGCATCATCAGCTTACAGAGGGGGAGAATGCATTCAGATGTTTGCAAGGGAGAGTGGTGCCAAACATCCCGAGGTCTTAACCTCAACAAGACTCCGGAAGCACATAGCAACTATGTCTCAAGTTCTTAATCTTCCAGAAAATGAAGCAGACCAATTTGCTGACTACCTGGGTCATGACATTCGTGTGCACAGGCAGTATTACCGCCTTCCGCAGGGAACACTTCAGCTTGCCAAAATGAGCAAACTGCTTTTGGCAGTGGAGAAGGGGACTCTATCACAGTATAAAGGTCAAACCCTTGATGACATTGAGATTGACCCTGAAGGTATGGATACATGTGTGTATCTTAGTGTATATACAATATATTAATTCAGATGCTGGGGCAACCCATGATTTTTGCCTCATGAGAAATGCATCATCAGTACTCTTTAACAGTAAGGTAATGTTTATGCTGTATTTGGTAATTGAAGTCTAGAAATGAAGAACCTTATCAATCTGTTTCAAATTGGAAGAATGCAAATGTAGTCTATCATGTCAAATATGGATTACTTTCTCCTTAGATATTGCATACATGTATGATTAATTGATGTTTAACACTACACTATACCAAAATATTTTGATTTAATGTGCGACTGCAATAATGTGGGCAATACATTCAGATTTGACTGTTGGTTTTTCATCTTAAGGCTACAACTGCTGAGGCTATGATATATTTTTTATTTTAATATTCTCATGCATTTTCTCCTCAGAAAAAGTTGATTCCTCACAAGATCAGGACGTGTCAAGTGATGAGGATGAGTCTGTTGAGTCGTCTACTGAGGCAACAGGTGAAGACGACCAGGAGCCACCAGACGCTACACCTTTACTTCCGACCACTGCTTTCAGTTCCACTCCTCCCAGTGCTCTTCGCAATCAAGGTTTGTTTTGGCTTGGGTTAGATCGTTTTTTAACAGAAGAAAGTTAGTATCTGCAATATGAATCTAACATAATAAACCTGGTCTTACTGCTGAATACTGAGCCCTTCAAGTAATTTTGCAGCCAAACCATCCCAGCCACTCTGGCACTGTGGATATCTTTTGAATTTTGGTAAAAAATAAAGACACATATTCAGAGCTTCCTTTTTCGACTTAGGCAATTTAATGATAAATGGACATACTTAAAACATGCTGATCACTAATAACTGATCAGTAATATGTAGGGATGGTTATTGAGAAACAGGACTAATTTGGTACCTGTTCCTGACTAGTCAGTAAAGAAATATTGCTGCTGTGAGTGTTTATGTAACGTTAATTAATTTTAACATAGCAGGCATTTTTCTCAACCGTCCCCTCATGATGAAGCTGCTGGTGTCAGGTGATTATGTTTGACGTGCTGTAACTTTGTGTTTACATTCTGTGCTCCCCAGTCATGGCTGAGAGGGCAAAACATTCAAAAGTGTTGGTTCACTTTACAAAATTTAATGAAAATGCAGCTAAATGCAATATATCTATATATATATCTATATCTAAAACATATTACACCAGCAACCTCATGAAACACTTACAAATACAATGTAATAATAACATAGCTAATGTTACTCCTAGCTGTCCCTCCCGGCACCTCCCAGCTCCTGCTAATGGGGTTTAAAAATTTGACTGTCTCGACCTCATTGATTCAAGGTAACAGTTGTGATCATTAAAATAAGTCTTTAGTTATTAACTCAGGACACAGTCACTGTCTTACCCCTGATGTTGTATGCATTCAATAGCAGCGCAGCACCACTTTGCTCCACTGCTTCCTCAAACTCAAACTCTCTACTTTAAGCAGCCAGAGTTGGGGACAAGCGAGGGACCCTCCATAAATCTAACACGCCCAGACATTACCACTGTTTACCATGCTTCACTGCCGTTCTTGCTACCTACCTATAACATAAATGTGTCTGTCTACTGCACTAACAGACAACTTGTCTGTCCGTGATAGCCCAAAGAAGGGCATTATGGCAGAATCTGCACTGCAGTCTCTATTGAGACAAAGACTGAACTTCATATTCACATTAGAACATGCTCTCCTTACAAAACATAGCTTAAAGTGCATGCAGATAATAACATCTAATGACTCGTGTCCCTAATGGGAAAGTTAGACACCCACAGGTGACTTATCAGTTTGTGTATTTGTGTACAGCTGAAGATCTCAAATGTTAAATTAAAATGATTTGTCCTCAATCTTAAGGTTAAAATTCTGTTAAAAAGTTGTTTGATACTAAATCTCTAATTAAAAAGTGTTTACAAATGCAGCTAACAATTGAGTTTAGAGAAGAATCTTAAGTTTAAGTAGTAACACTGTAATACTTTGCAAAGTGCTTAAAACGTTACGTATTGTAACTCCAGATTCTATGAATAAGGGCGTATCCCTCTAAGAGCTATTAGTCGATATCGTGAAGATTTTTCTTTCTGTTCATGTCTGTACAGTTTATGATATTGTCAGGACCTGAGCTCTGCTCCCAGAAAGGCAGTACTTACTTCAGCTAATGTCGGTGGAGCAGGGAGCCTGCTTTTTCTTTTTCTTTTTTTTTTTTACAAATTTAACTGTGATGCCTATTTGGGATTGTGTTTAAATAATGAAAAACCTTTGTAGCGATATCTAGCATTCATGATCTTCCATTTTTTTATCAGTTTACCTTGCAGTTGTCCTCACACTTTTAACAGTAGTACTAAAAGAAAGCAGAGGTTGTGAATGCATTTTTGGATGGACTGCAAAAAATGCTTTTAGTAATGAGATATTGACACCTCTATCTTTTCTTCACAGACAACAGAGGTAACTCCAAACGTAAGTGGGAAGACACTGAGGTGCGTGCAGTTGAAAGACACATGATGCGCTTCATCCACACATGCAAGGTGCCTCAAAAGATGGACTGCGTTCGCTGTATCAATGCAGAACCTTATGCACTCAAAGACCGAAACTGGACTGGAGTGAAAAATTACGTCAGAAATCGGATCACTGCCTTAAAGAGACAGGCTTGTTCTAAGAACTCACGATAGCTACTTGTTGAAGTATACCTGTGTGAAGTATAACTGTTATCTTATTTTAGAGGCTAATGTTAAATTTGTTTGTGCCCAAAGCCCTTCTTTTTTTTAATATATCCAGTTCTTGTTGTAGATTGGAGCACAACCTGCTATTATCACGTTGCTAGCGAGCCCAAGAAATTGTTGAAAAAATTGTTCAAATTGAAATCTGAACATTCTCTAGTCAAGTATGTCAACCGACTGCTGTCCAGATGTATTCATTTGAAAGCTAGCCAAGTTTGTGGCGACCTGTAATTTTTCAAGGGCATTCCATTTGAGCTGTGTGGCACTTGTACATTATGTCCATGCATTATGTTACTAAAATACAAGTTAACAGCAAAAGTCTGTTTGGTGTAATTTTATTTCACGCAGATTTTCATTGTGGTGCTACTATGACATATTCAGTCTACCTCTTAATCTGCATTATTCCATGGTCTGGGTGAGTACTCTTTTCTGATTGGCCAACAGGTGTTTATTGATTACTCAATAGCTCACGACAGGCCGTGGTATGTTGGGATTATATCACGGCTAAGGGGCATTGTTGTAGTGTGATTGTTATTGATGATGTCTTATATCAATATATAATATATAATGTGAGATAAAATATAATAACAGGGCACAAGATAACAGATGTCTGAATTTTAATTTTGCAAGAATTTAAACCACAAATTTGAACACAGGAGATGACTTTATACCTATTGTTAAATTATGATGAATCAACAGTAAGACAACAACAGGAAGAAATTATCCTGTGAACATACAATACTGATAATTAAACAATATCCCATGTGCAAACTGCAGTGCAATTACAGAATTTCCATAATGGAAGACATAAACCATTAACAATGACAATAAAGGGGTGACAGTATAACTATCTTGAAAACTGACATAGATGAAAATTGAATGAAGAAATAGTTCATGGCTATACACTGTACAGCTATAGGGAGCTGTGATTAAGTGTCTAAACTTATGCGTGATGCATGAATGATGCCCAGCAGACAATGATTATACATACATCACCTGTAGCGTTCCAGAGGGAGATGAAGCAAGCTGAGGCGGGGAGTCTGTAGGGAGTCTTGGCTCAATGAGTTACATTTGGTTGGAGATCTGATGTATGTTGAGAGTTGAGCTCAGCAGGCCTCAACAGGGTGAAATGTAGGCTGCAGCACAGTGAGCTAGACAAAGTTGTCGGTCTCTTAAGGTGAATGTATACCTACTCTGGAGGTTCAGATTCCTCAGGTAAACTCAGCAGGGTAGCTCAATAGTGGTGTTGTAGTAGGCAGGAGAAATGGACATTATGCAGGTTTTGGCATTAGCTCTGAAGCAAGTACTAACACACTGCATCCCATGCACAGTAGTGCTGTCATTACCATTAGCAGTCATTACATCTGGTTCACTAAGCATTTGTGGAGTGTCTTTAGATTTGCACTTGTGCTTGTTTTTTAACTGATCAGACCACAGCTGACCAGGAGTGGAGACTTTCAGCCTAGCACCTTTGCTTTGCAGAGATCTTGGGGTCAGTCCCCAGCAAGACCCAAGAGAGTGTGTCAGCTAGGTCTTTAGCGAGTGCAGGTGGGAATACCTCCAGTCCATTTGTGCTTGAGTCAATTCAGGGGTCAGCCAGGTCCGTAGCATGGGTTGCAGTCTCCCATTGATGATTCAAACAGCGTGTCAGTAAGCTGTTCTTGGTTAATTTGGTAGTCGGGAAATCCTTCCTTCCTGTTCTTCAATTTGTTGTTGTAGATTGAGGCAGCCAGCGCAATCAGAAGAGGAGGAGGATAACTCTAACTTTAACCATTGGCCCTTTGTCCCAGTCACCAGAAAAAAAAGCGTTATAGGCTTAATTACTACTTCTTCCTTCAGTGTGAGGCAATTTGGGGTTTACTTTGATTGCGTTCAATGCGTTTTCTTTAGATATCTCAGAAGCTACTTGAGACCAGTGTTACTCGATCAAAGATCGAATTTCATATTTCATTACAACATGCTCTCCTTACTGAACATAGCTGAATGTGCATGCAGATAATGACATTTAATGAGTCCTGTCCCCAAAGGAAAGTGAGGCACCCAAAAGTGACATTTATCAGTCTGTGTATTTGTGTATAGCTGAAGACCCCAAATGTGACATTAAAATTATTTGCCCCCAATCTCAAGGTAAAAATTATGTATGGGCAAAAGATGTTTAAAACTAAAATCTCAAGTGATTTTCATAATCTGGAGACTCCCAGTAATATATTCCACTTGCCAGCATCTCTCTAAACCATTCAGAAAGTGGTGTCCTCTAAGGGGGGGTGTTGAAATGTGCGCCCCCAAAGTGGACATAAGTAAGTATGTGTGTGTGTGTGTGTGTGTGTGTGTGTGTGTGTATAATCACTGCACAAGAACCCAGAGATATTACTGCCTGAATTTTCCAAGCTCGTGATAGTGATACCCTCGGATGATAAGAGTCACAGATTTCATGTTCATCGGATGTCTGACCACTTTTATTCCTCTAGAATCTGGAGTTCATGTCATTCAGGATACTGTAGATAGATATACAATACAATACAAAGATGTACAAAATACAATAGAGCAGGTCAGCTAGGGATCAGAAGGTCGCTGGTTCAAATCCCAGCTCCAGGCTGAGCTGAGCTGCATGTCAAGGTGTTCTTGAGCAAGATACTGAACCCCAAATTGCTCCTGATGTGCAGTTGGCACCTTGCATGGCAGCCTCTGCCATCAGTGAGGGCCCTGCGATGAGCTGGCAACTCGTCCAGGAAGTACCCTGCCCTCGCCCAGAGACAGCTGGGATTGGCTGCAGCACCCCCATAAAAGGGATAAAGCCGTTACAGACAATGGATGGATGGATGGAGGTTTGTTTTATTTTAAATTGTTGTTTATTTCCAAACATCAGTCATCTTCTTTATTACTAAAAAAACATATCTTTTAATCCCTGTTGAACACACACAGACAGTCCTCTATTTGTTAGAATCTGCTATAGTCAACAAACATTTTTAAAAGAGAAAGTCACTCTAAAAGTCATTAATTATATTTTCCGTGAAACAATTTACATGATTAATGCTTGTGCAAATTTAAAGATGTCACTGGTAAAGGAGCAGTTCAGTTCAATTTTCATTTAATTTGTGTTGCATTTATATGTGCTGCCAAAGCACAACTGCAGTTAAAAAACAAAAATAAGGGAGGAAACGAACAGCAAAAGAAAGTGTGAATAACAATATTCATGATGCAGAAGTAACTGGTCTCGGTTGATTTAGACAGTCAGTAGACACAAAATATGTATCCATTCAGTTATCCACATGTCACAGGTGACCTTGGGTGACTTGAAAGGTGCCATCAAATAAAATGTATTATTATTATTATTATTATTATTATTATTATTATGTAGTCAAGTTAATTTTGTTTGGCTCACAATCGCATTAACTCAGTGGGCCTTATAGTCTGTACAGTGATGTAGCTACAATTCAGTCTACATCTGTACATACAGTATCTGCTCAGCTATTCAAATTTGAATTTAATGTTTTACCTGATGGAATCAACCCAGGGCCCCGCATGGATTTTCAAACTTGTCTTATTAAATTCCACACGCTTGGTATGATTTCATTGATTGAGGATCCTTGGTTCAATATTGTGGGATGCAGGAATATAGCAGATAATGTACAGTTTGTATGTGTATGTATGTGTGTGTGTGTGTGACCAACAATCACGATGCATGCCACACTTTCCTCTCAGTATCCTCTCAGTAAACTTAATCTCCTGATGGGACCGATTACAATATTTGAGAATCACCCTACTTGCAGCATGAATCAGTGCGCACTCTTCTCGATCTGGGTTCATGAAATGTGGACCTCCTGAGAAAGGAGTCGCTTGAATAGTTTTTTCTGTCATTCTCCTACATACACTTTAGATGCAGATGAGAAACCGGACAATCAGCTGTATTGTTAAGGATAAATGTCCTCCAGCGACACTTGACGGTAATGAGTTTGAAAGGATGATCTCTGAAGGGCTGAGAGATGCAGTTTTGAGGTGTGGAGGTGTTGTGTGGGACAATCTTGCAAGGCTTCATGAATTCCTCTGTATATTGCATGTAGTGTGAAAAAAAATGGATAACATTGCCTCAAATTTCAGTCTCTGAACACTGCATTTGTTCCCAGCTTGTTAGGCAGCAATTACCTTCAAGCAGCCTTGAATTTTGAATAGACGTTGTCCACGAGCTCACAATCTTGACACAGAAACAGACATGGGAACACATAATAGCCTTGCTTTAATGCCTAAAATTGCTTTTTCATGCGTCAGAAAGAAAAAAATCTAAGTGTGAAAATCATTCATTACATGTCAGTCAGTGGAAACACTGAAAAATTAAGGTCTTTCATTCAGTGTCACCAAATGCCATAATTAGTTTAGCATTTCTGACTAAAATAAATCTTCTATTTTTAGACTTGTAAAGGCAGCTTCAGTTGAAAGCAACAGCGTCGTCCCTGCTCACAGCTCACAATCAGTGTATGTGGCATGACAGAGTGTGTAGCCTCGTTGCTTTGATGCCTTTGCTGTCTTATTAAACCAGGAGAGGTTGTTGGTCTGCCTATACATCAAAGTGGATTGGTGTTAAATACACCAGGTGTGTGCCTTGGGATCAAGAGTCTGGAGCAGCATGACTATCCAGTTGCGCTCTTGGTCCTTTTTAGATTGCTGTTCACAAAAACATTAAGAAGTAATGGCAAATATTACAGAGTAGTACCTCTTAATGTGAGTAGTGCCAAGAGTAAATGAGAAACCTTTGCCTCTCTACAGCATTTACTAAGCTGAGCATAGCTGACCATGTTTAATTATATATTAAAAATGTGACATTTGGGATAATGTATTCTCAATATTATGGAAGCGAATATGTACCATAATTCAAATTAAAATGCATTAACAGAAATGCTTTTTCATTTTCAGAATGTAGCTGCATTTTTTGACTCATAAATAAAATTAGTAATAAATCATCAAAATTGCATTTTCATTTTCTTCTTCAAGACTGCTCATTATGTAACTTAATTCAAATGATAAAGAAAAGGACATTTAAGATTTAATTTTCAAAAGATGGCCCAGCAAATGGGTACCAAAATTCAATTTGAAATGTTAAATTTGAAAATTAAAATGCATTAGCAGAAAGGCTTTTTCATTTCAAAGTCAGAGCTGCATTTTTTGACTCATAAATTAAATTAGTAATAAATCATCCAAATTACATTTTCATTTTCTTCTTCAAGACTGCTCATTTTGTTACACAAATAAAAAGAAAACAGCTTTTTCGTTTTCAAGCTCGCCCCCTGCAAAAAAAGTTCAAAAATTCAATTTGAATTCGCAATCCCAAGCGGCGCAGGAGAGTGACGTCAGCGGCCTCTGTTCTCCTGCAGCCCCCAGTCTGACCGACCGTGCTACGCATCTAATACGTTAGGGGGTGGTGTGCATATTCGACGCTGGAGCAAGAGAAGTGACAAGAGGAGACTGTGAAGGCTGTGTTGGCAGCATAGACTGTGGTCCATGTTTTCCGAGACAGCGGGGAAATCACCACCATGTCCAGTTTTGTACTGCGGTCAAGCCAGCCATGGTTTGCTTTCGCTTGGTCAAATCAGCCGCACATTTTTTTCCAGTGCGCAAATGCGCTAACATTTACAGTGATCGTAATGAAGCCGCTCTGAAGAGCTACTGGCAGCGACTGTGGGTCAGACTGCAGCCTCACAGTCAGACACATGAAACATACGGTACTTGACAGTCATTCCTCCCGGTAATAAACTGAAGATATCAGCACTGGACCGTATGTCGACGTCGCCCCCACACTGGATGTGGCAGCTCAGCCCCGTGAACTAATACAAGTCAATGGAGTGAACTTTATAAAGCTCCTTCTACAAAGTGCTATAAGTTAATGTCTCATTTACACATTCACACACGTACGGATATATTTAGGAAACAGAGAGGAACCAAAAACGTCTGTAACATTCTCTGATGATTATAAACGTTAACTACTCCTCATATGTTCAGTATGTCGGCATGTATGTCGGATGTATTTTGTAATGTTTTTATGAGTGTTTACAGCTGCCAATGTATGTAATGCTGTTACTGTGATGATACATGACAGTTAAATATTTAATCTGTGTCTATAATAACCAGATCCTGACATGTAAATGTGACATGTGGGAATAAACAGCACCAACGTTGTTTTTCTAAATACAGTGATTTTTGAGAATCTATGTACTAATAATAACAGTCATGGAGACAACAAAGTCTGTAATTCAAGATAAGAAACTACAGCAGCTGTGAGCTACATTTTTAAAAGATAGAGGAACATCCTAATCTGGAGAAAGGGTGAGAGAGAAGATCAAACTTGATCTAGACTCAGCAGTTTAAGGTTATCACCGGTAAAGTACCAGTGGAACCGCGAAAGACTAAGAAGTCAGAGAATTAATAGATCAAAACAGAGTAAACGGCAGCTATCCAGTATCAAATCCACAGAGCAAGCGGCCGCGGTGTCCGCTCCTGCCTGCCCCAGCCAGCCCCCACACACCGGCCTGTCGCCTGCTCAGCTGCGCGGGAGGAGAGAGACCCCGGCACTGCTGCAGAGGAGCCGTGGACTGCGATGACTCTGAGCAGCATGTGAATTACAATATATGTCTCGCCTTTCCCCCGATGATCTGAATAAGTCGCTAAATTTGTTGCTAGTCACTTGTGTCGCTAAGAGGGTCTGAAAAGTCGCTAAGTCTAGCGAGAAAGTCGCCAAGTTGGCAACACTGAAGAATAGAGGCCATTGACGACACTGTCCTGCGCCGCTTGGGATTGTGAATTCAAATTGAATTTTTGACCTTTTTATGTGGGGGGGGGGGCATGAAAACGAAAAAGCAGTTTTCTTTTTATTTGTGTAACAAAATGAGAAGTCTTGAAGAAGAAAATGAAAATGCAATCTGGATGATTTATTACTCATTTTATTTATGAGTCAAATAATGCAGCTATGACCTTGAAATGAAAAAGCATTTCTGCTAATGCATTTTAATTTTCAAATTTGACACTTCAAATTGAATTTTGGTAACTATTTGCTGGGGCATCTTTTGAAAATAAATCTTAAATGTCCTTTTCTTTATCATTTGAATTAAGTTACAAAATGAGCAGTCTTGAAGAAGAAAATGAAAATGCAATGTTGATGATTTATTACTAATTTTATTTATGAGTCAAAAAATACAGCTACATTCTAAAAAAAAAAGCATTTCTGTTAATGCATTTTATTTTGAATTATGGTACAGATTCGCTTCCATACAATGTCACCAGGAATGGTTATTGAATCCATTCTTCCTTCTCATTAATATTCAGCCCAGTCATCAGGAAAAAAAATATTGAAGTATGTTTCTGCTATACATTGACAAAGTAGTGACAATCGGTGTAGGCTGGAATATTGATTTCTGTTGTCCATTGTGGTTTAGTCCGTACAACTGCACCCAAGAGGGAAGCACTGCTGTGCACAGGGTTTCTTAAGTTATACACATATATGTACGTACGCAAGTATTCATTGATATAAACACGTTTGTTCAGGGGCATACAGGAAAACACATACTTTTCTTGGGGTTGCTCATTTCTCTATGTTTTATAGCATCTTTTAGCTCATTTTTAGTTTTACAGCCCACAACATTATTGTTTTAACTCATTCTCAGTGATCTTATTATCCCCGTGGTTCTCAATGGAAAAAGCTCTGATAAATTGAGTCATAACTGCATCTAAAGACAGACACACAAAGTCTCTGATTAACTGGTAAATACTGTGGAGTATTAACAGAGCTCAAAGGAGACGGACTATTGGACTATTGTGTCAGTCGAAATGCAACTTCAAATGAATGCCAAGTTTTCTCCATGTCTACTGGATATGTTAACATAGTCACAATATCAACAATCTGAGCTGCTTATTTGCTAACTCCCAAATGTCAGTATCTTGTTTTCAGTGTGTTGCCATATTTTTATTTGATATTCTGAAAATATGAGTATTATCATTTTAAAATCAACATTTGACACTGGACAGCATTAGGTCCCCAATTTAAACTGCACACGTTTGAAACTTTAAAATCTTGGATGGTTTCTCACTCTCTTGAACTCATCTTTTCCCTTCTGTACTCTATCAATGTCCTTTATCACCATTTTTATCTAACCTACAGTCAGTACAGGTTATTTCTCCTTCACACTGCATTACCCATCGATCACTGTGAACATCATGAACATCATATCATTATTTGACCCCCTGTGAAAGGTGAAGATGCTCTTAGGGCCTGCAGGAAAATTTGGATAATAGTCATTAAAATAGCTTACAATAAGTTTAAATCAGCTTGGGAAAAATGTATTTCTACATGGGTTCTACCCTTTTTTAATTATGTTTTTTATATTTTTCATTGGATTTTTATTTTTAAACGATTCATAAATGTAAAATATGTCAATCCTGCTATTCTCTATTCATCTCCATCCTCTCCTCCATGACTCTGTGCCACTGGTGGATGTGTGTGGGATATGCCTCTGGAGCTTGTTGCTATGGTGAAGCATCATGGCGTAAGTTTTTGAGAAATAAGGTTGTGTGTGTGTGTGTGTGTGTGTGTGTGCGCGCGCGCAGTTATGCATCTCCCATTCATGAACAGACTGTAAGTGTGAACATATGTGGTCTTATCTTTGCTGTGACACCTCATTACATGGTGGAGAAAAAATCTTCATTCTGGTGTCTTCTTTTATTATCTATTTTATCTTTCTATACTCACGGCTAATGAGGTAGTGAGAAGAAGAAAAGGCAAAAGAAATTGTGCTTTGCTTTGTGCAGTAACAGAATGTTATCACTGTCGAGACCACAACTGTGCTAAATTAAATGAATCAATAATTTCTTATGCAATAAACCATCATATGTATAAAGTCAGACAAAATAAAAAATAACATGCAGGTTTTTAGTTTTTTTAGTTTTTCAAACCCTTAATGGAATGTTTTATTTAATTATACTCCTGTTTATTTTACTATACTGTTGTTTATTTTACTATACAACTGTTTATTTAACTAAACTACTACTTATTTAACTATACTACTGTTTATTTTACTATACTGCTGTTTATTTAACTATACCACTGTTTATTTAACCATACTGCTGTTTATTTAACTATACCGCTGTTTATTTTACTATACCGCTGTTTCTTTAACTATACTACTGTTTATTTCTGTAACAGACACATGGGCGAGAGACAGTCCTGTGATACCTGTTGAGTTAGACCAAAGAAACAGCCAATCACAGAATGGCTCTGTCCTGTTATAATGTCTTAATCATTCATTTAAAATCCTACACTTTGTCTGGAGACATGATGAGATTGTCAATATATTTATACAACTTGTTACAGATTCAAAATTTTTCTGGACTGATTCAAAAGCAGTTTGTTGATATAATCAGTTTTATCCTAATAACACAGTCATGTTGATGTTTTCTAAGCTGGATCTGGCCTCCTTGTCACTTAGGGTCCCAGATAAGGGAGAAAAGAACATTACCAGCATTAAAGAATGTTTAACATATATTTTATATTTTTTTAATATAAAAATATTGAAGAAAAAAATAAACATACACAATGATAGTTTATCTCCTCATCAAAAGTAAGAAGGAGGCATCTGTAAATTTAACTATTCAGTTGAAATATCTAAAAACTAAATTAATGGGCATAACATTAATCATGTGGTAGTCAAGTAATTTGTGTTTGTTGACCCGACTATTAATTTAATTCAGGCCTTGATCTAATGTACGTTTACCAGTAAACATTTTATTTAAAATAATTGCCAATAATCAGTCTTGCTTGGCACACTAAAACTGCAGTTATCACTTTTACAATCTGAAGTTGTGTCAATAAGCCTGATATAGCATGTGATTTGACGGGTGTCTTAAGTCACCCCGGGCTGCCCTTCAGCCAGAATATAATACTGTCGAACCTGGTGAGAGCATGAAGCATATTGCTGTGTGATTAATGGATAGCTGAAGGATTATTTGGATCTGTTAAAGATGAGGAGAGCAGCTGGTCTTCTAAAACACTTAAACAGATGCTGAGCAGCCACTGGGACGAAGGAACAAGGAGCGGCCTCGATGACCAGCCGTAGATGGCTGAATCATCAGTTATATATTGATTTGTATGCTGCCATCCCCACTGTCTATTATTTGTTATCAAGATGTTTGCATGTCAACACCTTCTGAGGATCAAAAGTTACTGTATTTATATATCTTAGGAGACACAAATACAGCATACGGATCCAATTAGTTTTTTCCCTCCTTGTCCTGAATAATTTTAACGGTTAAAACATACGTTGATTTAAACACATTTGAACATGCAAACAGTCTGTGGTGCAGAGCCAGGGTCAAGGTTTTTTTTTGTTTTCCCTTTTAACATTTTTTCATCCATTCTCTCTCATTCTTGACATTTATTATGTTCCTCACTGTATGAATTAATACCCACAGTCCAAAAATACAGAACAGACTGTTCTGTGTTTTATGACTTTTCTATATTTCTTAATCTTCAGTCTGTCAAACATGTTTTTTTATGACCATGATGTCAGAGCCATCTGCAAGTGTTTTGTATGTTTGTGCTGTAAAAGAGCCAATAATTGCTAAGGAGAGAAATAAAGATTCATGACGGTAGAAAGCCTGCTTAAAAGACCTGTGACTGTAGATCTGGGATCGAATCTAAGACAAGGCATTCATTTTACACAAGCCAGCTGGTGTTATAGTCAGGTTTTCATTGGTCCAAACTCTAAACTTTGATACATCAATGTGACTAAATTATTCTTTAGAACACCAACACAACGAATGCAAGAATGGGACTGAATGGGAGCTAATTTTCCATACAAGTTGTCGCTGTAAGCGCTTGTAGAAGATGTGTTGTTTGCAGTGACTGTGACTCCCCCTCCCTCACAGTAAGTGTGAAGCAGTCATCTGTGGGTTTGTGAAGCTGGAAATGCAATACTTGTGTTATGGCACAGCACCTCCATGTGTCCATGAGTCATCACTACACCTCTCTGTCACTGTTCAGTGAGTCCCCCTGTCGGGCAGGAAAGTCAAACCCTGCCACTGGCTGCAGCGACACAGTACTGTACGCTGCAGGCACAGCCAGATACTAATTAACACAGATATGGCAACTGCCAAGATGATAATGTCCTTGTCTCTGTGCATGTGTGTCTTCTCTTAAAGCGGATATGATGGATAAATGGCCTACCACTGGGCTTTTAAATGATAATTAGTCTTCACTGTTGCCATGGTCACGGGCAGAGGAGCATGTGTCAGAGAAGGCAGCGTGACCGCCGCCGCCGCCTCCTCACAAAGATGCTGAGTTAGGATGCAAGGGTTGCACACATTCACACCACAGCTCTCCCTCTGTGTCTCTGCGTATGTCGAGGGAATTAAAAAAAACATTCATTAGCAGTGCTCTCTCATCCAGGAAATGATCTGAGAGTCCGAATGACATGGTTCAGCTTAGTTTTTTTCAGCAAAAAGTGCTTCACTCACACATGGCTTCATATTGAGCATGCTTGGAAAACGCTGCTCTGTCGTGTAACAGTGTCATTTAAGGCCACAGTTCCTTTTTCACATAATTTTTGGCACCCTATGGCTCACAATTTTCCTACTTTTATCTCAAGCAATTTGCTTGTCCGATTCATAATATGTAATTACTGGTTTCCAAGCTAGAGCTGATGGCTGTGAGAGTGTGTTTCTGCAGAAACTAATTTGAGAGCTGAAGATAAAACATAAAGAAAGACGGATAAGTATGTGCAGAAACAGCTCAGAAACAGTGAGTCACATCACACAATCCTCTAAAGATAGATACAGGACTCGCACACTGTTCAGCACCTGACAAGACGACACTCTCGTTTAATGTCTCTGCCTCTCTGCTGTCTTTCTATCAGCAGGGTGTGAGGTACAACGCGTCTGTGTCAGTCTGTGTGGGATGTTGGTTTTTAGTCCCCTGTTTGGACCAAACACGGGTTGTTGACCTCCGAAAGGACAAATTGTGCTTTTGATTCTTTTACTTTTCATGGCCTGTTGTCAGCCCACACAATGAGAGAAAAACTCATTGCACAGAACAGGAGTGACAGATTTGCGATACGTCACAAATACACCTGCATGTATTGTGAGTCACAGAGTGTAAAACTTGGGACTAAATACAGAGGTTTATAAAATTATTACTTTCTTTCTTATAATTTCTATTTTTTTATTTCTATACAAATGATGAATTAACAAGACCAGAACACAGAGAGCTATCAGGAGAAATGATAAATAAATTGATGGATTTATTCACTTTATGTAAACATCAAATATCTTTTGTGTGAAGAAGACTACATAAGACCAGGTCTTTCCTGTTTTTGCACATTTAGTGTTGTTGAGACTAGTAGAGAGTAATGTGGATGGAATTATTTCACAAAAAATCACTGCAAATAATGCTAGAAAACAAGTCCTATTGAACTGGTGAGTCTAACTGACTGGTTTTATGAAAAGCGAAATCCTATTATTTTTTTTTCCTTTTTTCAACCCTGTCTCCTTGGAAATGTAAGTTTTTATTAGTGCCAAATATGGACATCTGAAAAGTAAAGCTAGTGTAAAAGTGCTTTAAGCCTGCATTCTTTCTAATAGCCAGCAGGGGGCGACTCTGTCTGATTCTGTTGTAACTTATGAGAAAATGACCCTTCTTTTCACTCGATTTATAACCTCAGTAAATATTTCTCAAATGAGTTTATTGTCTCAATCCACACTTTATGTCGTCTTTTAATACAGCATGACGAGTGATTTAGAAAGTTATGGCCTCATTTAGAGTAAAACAGAGGATGAAACAGGTGTGCTTTAGGCTGTGGCTCCTTTTCGATTGACAAGTTGCTACCACAGTGTCTCTTGGGCTCCCAGTCAGGTCCAGTCAGAATATCTACTACAGCTCCACCCTCTCGTCCAAATAAATACCCCTCTGGCTTCAAAAAAGCAATATAATGCCAAACTTAATTCTTTAAAAGGTTTACACTTTGTTTGAATATTGCTAAATTGTTTTCATTATTAAGAGAGTGTAATGATGCCTGGATTATGCTAAGAGACGTGTTCTTTAGTGAATAAAACACTCTGCCGGGGAAAGCACTCTAATGATAAATCTCAATTTCAATCTCAAAATTGATACGTTTTATTGGCATGAAAACACACAGCTCATATTGCCCAAGCAAACCAATGTCAACGAAACAAAAGCAATAAAAGTTAATAACGTACAACATATAATGATAACAGCTAAAACAACAATGACGAGAAGAAATATATGAATCTTACAAACCGTATGTCTCAAGTCCCTGCATACTTTTTCTGCATTAAAACAAACCACGATCTTTCGCTAACCATAATCTGGTTTTGCCAATTCCAACATAAGAATAAAAAAGTTGAATAATGCTGTAGTCAGTGCAAGTGGATGGAGTATTGCAAGGCTGCCTCTTTATGTTAATGTAAAAGGCAATTAATCTGCATCACGTTTCCCCTCGAAACATATCTACTTTTTTCAAATTAGTCGTATATAAACGTACTTTTGTAGGAGATGGGGCTGATATTACATAGTTCAAAGCTGAGGGAGGTTTGATTCTAGGCTACTTTAACTAACAAAAACAAGAAGTATGCTCTTAACAGCTTGGGGAAAAAAATCACGGATTGCATCTTTAACAGCTGGAGAATTGACTTTGTGAGTTTAGGCCGTAATTTGTCCAGAAATATAAACACATCTGTATATACAGAGGGAAAATTTCGGGGATGACTCACCAGTCCATATTGGGCTTTGTGCCTCTAACTATGCTAAGCTGTGCATCTTTGTCTGTTGCCCGTGGATACAAGTGGTTTCCAAATTGAAACCCTGCCATAAACGCTAATTTAGCAAAGCTCAATATGTACCGTGTAGCTGCGTACGTTCAGGTTGTCACACTTAGGGATTGATTTAGATTTCCGGGTGTTTTGGTAATGTTTAGCAAATATCTTATTAACTGTGTGTCTTTTTCAGCTTGCAGCCACCATTTTGTGCCGTTTGTTGCCACAGATTTTGAGAAATCTTAATTTTTTTTTTAAGTTTTTTTGTAATTTTTAAGACATCACCCAATCCAGATCTATGATTGTACTGAACTATATCTTTGTAACTGTTTAAGGGGAGATAAATAAGTTCTGCAGATTTTGGTGTTATCCCTACAGTCAGATTAGAATTAGATACTGTATAAGAGAACTTTTTAAAAAATCTTATCACAACGCATGATATTGTGTATTGTAAGCTTTCCTGATGACCACAGGGTTTTTCACAGTGTCAGTCGCATACTGTACACACACAGATCAAGCAGTGCTGGGGAAAGGGAGGAAAGGATGCAGAGGAACTTTGGTGTATTGAAGCAGTCCATCTGGTTGCCTCACTGGGACACTGGGACACTGTTTCATCCGGCGTGACATTTTCTAATCCAAATCATGTTTTATGCATGGCCACTGTTGGGGCACAGAGATGAGATACAGGGATTTTTTGTTGATACAAGGACTCTGAGTGCGTGTGTGTGCGTTTGGTGTGTGTGTTAGTCACCAGCCTGCTGATTCTTTAGCATAGTTTCACACTCTGCTACAGCCTCAGGTCCACTTGGTATGATGTGATGCTATTACGAAAGGGGTCCCTGAGAATGTGACTGAAATATAAACATATAACATTCTCCACAATTTGCCGTTTACCAGCAAAGACCACATTGCGGACATTAGAGGGAATCAATGGCGGGTACGCATTAGATTTAATCAATACCGGACTTGAGCCAATACGCTCATTCACTTTTCATTCTTTTCATGCAAAAGCTCTCGCACAGACAGTCTCTCCCTCGCTCTCTATCCGAGCCTGTGAGATTTGATTTTCACTCTCAATCACAGACACACACAGTCCCTTTGTTTCTCTCGCTCTCTCATTCTAAGATTTACGACTCCCCGCAAAATAAAGGTGCCACTGTTTTTGCCTCACAGCGACCTCCAAAGGATGGCCCTTTTTGTTGCGTTTAGCCACCTCACATTGCTGTCAAATAGTTTGTACAAAGACAGGTTTGAGGACATCTATCTATAAATGATGATATCATCCACTGAGCTGCGGCTAGAACGTCACGCTGCCGCAGCTAATTCGTAGAAGGCCTCAGTGAGCTGCTCCTTGCATTTTATCAGTCAGTCTATGTGTCATCAGGTTTTTCCAGTATTGTATTTTACACGGTTGTGTCTTTGTGGTTTCCTTGTTGAATTATGAAACAGTGTGGCAGCCTGGCACTCCAGTCTGAATCGAACAATCAAATGTTATCTGATTATGACGGAGATTTGGAAAGCCTTTAAGGAGCAGTTTGAATATGCAATGAAATCACAGTTTTGAAAAGGCTGGAAAGCATTTGTAGCTGCCAAATAGAGTTCAGTTTGTGTGTCTGGACACTCTCCTGAGCGAGAAGAAGGAACAATAGCTTGTTCGCCTTTTCAAGTGAATCTTTTTGTTCATTAGAAAGGCGTTCTGGTATTTGCATGACTTAAAAATCAGTTTGTTTGGTTCTGTTTGCTATTATGATCCTGCCAGCAAATGTAAACATGTTAAGTTTCCTTATACTCTCAAATCATTTGCAAATGAAAGTGGTGGTGCATACAGTTAAGCACACTAGAGCTTCATAAACCCTTTATTTCTGTCCAACATCGTGTTGCGCCATCTGATATCACCCATTCAGTCCTCTGGTATGCATAATTAAAGAGGCGAGCGTCCGCCTGATGCAGATAGGGCTTTCTTACAGCTTACACCAACTTGCTGTTGACAGGATCCCTTGGCTTGCCTCCAGTCTCCAGAAGTACAGCATGCTCTCATGTGGGATATGACGTAATGTCGATCCAGTTAGTGACTCACTCTTTTTGTCCTAATTCCCGCATTTTAAGGCGGAATATGTCAGGAGAGTTTGATGAGGCAGTACCATTTTTAAGGCTTCTCCAAATGTGGCTGAAAAATAAAGCTTTCCCTCGAATCTGGAGAACAAAATCAGCCCCTTTGAGACTTACATCACAAACGTACTGCAGGTTGGTCGTTATTAATGTGTGTTCTGGTTGTTCTTGCATACTCGTTAAGTCGGGAAATTTCACCTGATCAAAATGTAATCCTCAGTAGTCACACAAAACCTGATAACTGGCACATCACATTAACTGGACAAAGAAAAAAAACTACTGCTGAGTGTTCATAATGGAAGCCAGGTCCAAACTGAAGTGTTGTTTTAATGTTATTGTCACCACATAGGGTGAAGCAATTCTTCCCACACAGGACACACACCTGCCCAGTCGCTCGAATTTGCGTAAATTTAACTCAACATTAAACTTTTAAATTGTGTGCAGTACGTGCACCAAAGTTTGCAGGTGATATACTGATTCCTTAATTTATGTGGAAAACATATGTGTCCCAACACTGCGCATTAAAAGCATCATGTGATGTAAAGGGAACGCAGGACTTTGACCCAGTAGACAGGTGTTTACATCCAGTCAAATGTCATTGTCGACTTGGACAGCGTAACGTCAGCTTTACTGTGCCTGTTATGCGTTTATTTTTATTACCTAACTATGATGATTCTGGAGGTCAGCTGACAATGGCTCTGCTCTCCATACTGAAAGCAGACCTACTGTGCTTTTTTTTTGTTTTTTCCCTTTCTTTCAGTGTTTTATAGATTCTTGTGCATGTCAAGGATCTTGAAAGTTAGAAAGGTCTGCACCAACAGAAGCCCCTCTCTGCCGCAGAAAACACTGCTCCTGAAACTCCTCGTCAGTAGTCCCCACCTTTAATTCGGTGACTTTGTGACATCACTACGTCGCCTTGTCACATATTTGCATCATTTATGCCTAGTGGCTAATTTGACAGCTAGAAATTGATTTCACACAGCGTCTCTGTTGCGGCACTGGGTCTGGCATGTGTGAGCTGACCAATCAGAGGAGACTGGGTACTCAGGAGGCGGGCCTTAAAGAGACAGGAGCTAAAACAGCGTCTCAGAGAGAGGGGGAGTACAGTGCTGCAGTACTGGACAGTATGATATAACTGATGTGTGTTTTGAGCATTAAAGCATGTAAACCTATTCTAGTAGTAACCCAAAGCACAATGATGAACCTGAAAATGAGCATAATGTGTCTCCTTTAAAGGGAAGAATTGATGTATCACCGGTGCACAGAATTGGACTATGACAAATGCACATCACACAATTTGAAAATGTAAAGTTGTGTCAATAGCACCAGGATCGATGAGCCTGGGTTAAACAGGTGCATATTTGCCAGTACCTTGTAAAAAATGTAGTAACTTCTTTTCCAAAATGTCCATCATATGTCACAAGTTTTACTATAAAGTCAAATTTCCAGTTTACCACAGGTATTTACCACCTTATTTGCCATTAGGCTCTGCAATATCTGTGGAGTGAACTTGTGAATTTCCAACTTAATAATTTGAGGAGAACTGCCTGCAGCATGGGGTATGATTGTGTTGATACTGAGTGAGCAATGGCAGTCTTGAAGAGGAGGAGCAACCCATGCCATTTCCCAAAGTCTTGAAGTTCACAGGCATATTCTTTCGAAGGCAAATCCCCTGATTGGTGATGCATGACAGCACACAGTTGCTGCGAACCCAGTGTATCACAGGTGCATCAGCCAGGAAAAGATGAAGCCACTCATATAGTGTACACTTTAGAAAGTTTGTTTTTGTGTGTTTGGAACGGCTTCTCTGCTCTCTTTGGTTGATTTGCATGTGATATAAGCTATAGAAATACAGTAGATGCTGCTCATCAGTGGGAACATGTCCTTCATGCCTGATCAGGCTGCTGTATTATTAAGGCTATGTGCTCTGCAGCTGTGATGCAGACAGTCTGACTAAGACAGGCAGACACAAGCCAGAGATCCATTTTCACATCAGAGTGTGCCTTCCATGCCAGGACCATTATTATAATTACTGATACTGCTGGCCTCCTGTTACCAACAATAAAATGCCTCTGGGAAAACTGTACAAACTCTGGACTGGGAAAAATCGAATTTGTCGCGAGGATCTTATCATTTGCTGTTTAATGCTGTAATGGCTATTAGGCCGCAGGGAAAAGGGATAAAGAAGGAGGAAGAAAACACTCCGGTCTAGTAAGGAAGGAGAATATACGTACATTTGTCTCTGTGAAATTATATGAAAGTCAGCCTCCACTCCCACTCCTAAGTCTCCCATGACCAGGACCGAACTTCAAAGTCTTCCCTTCAGCATCAAATATTAAGCAGGGTGCTGCGCGTACACCTGTTCCTCAGTGGAGAGGCTTGTTCCATTTGCTGCCACTTTCATCACACCAGCTGATATGCAGGGCACACATCATTAACCACAGGGGGGGCTCTTTGACAGGCAGTTACATTGATTGACAGTCATCTATATATATCTCACAACCAGTTCTCAGTAACTTCTGTTGGTAATCGCTGTTTGTAAAGGGGCGACTCCACCATTTTCACGTTAAAGTGTGTTTGGAGGTCTTGGGGAGGACTGCTGCAGTGTGTGAGAAAAGAAGTATAAAGCTGATAAATACATTTATCAGATAACATGCAGCTCCCTCTGGAGCCACAAAAGACTTTAAACTACTTTTTCCACATATGCAGAAGTACTCTCTGAGAGCTGTAAACACACCTGAGGGTGGAGTTACCCTCCAATGAATCTTTATATAGAATCATGTTCTCTCTCTCTCCCCAGTTAAGTGCCTTGCTCAGGGGCTTTGGCAGAGCTGATGCTTGCTGACATCCTCAGTTTAGACGAGATGATCTGCCTAATTACAGCGCAGTCCTCCTTCTCAAATCCGAGGATAATTGCACCTACGAGGAGTGATGATGATGATGATGATGATGCGGGTGGTTTTTTTTGCTTTGGTTACTTAACACAATCATTTCACAATGGGATAAATTACAAAAACTAAAAAGAACATGGGTCTCTTAGGTTCTCTCTGAGTTTGGTGGGATAAAAACTGTTTTGTTTTTTTATTGTGTAGTGAAGTTACAATTTCATAAGTTACAGAAGAAGCAGCAGCAGTTAGTTATGTAGGAGGGACATCTAACTTTAACGCCCACTTGCAAAGATACAAACTGTTGTCAACATGCCTTTCAGTACAGTAATAGTTGAATAACAAACACTTTATTAAATAGGTTAACAGTGGAGAGCCCACATTCGACAAAGAAGTGAATAATATCCTCAAGAATATGTGACCCACTCGAGTCCTCGGTCTTCTATTTAGTTCAAACATCACAATTGGTGTGTGACACGGTGGAAGAAACTCTGTGCGACAAATCGATCTGTTCTATGAAAGTTGATTTATTTTACTGTTGACCGCTCTGTATACACTTTCTTTCTGTTTGAAACGCCTTTGTGACTTGACATTTTTCAAAGGCCAAACCATTAGAGAATGCAATCAATGTTTCATTATGTTTTCATTGAAGCAGTGGCATAAGGTTTGAATGCTGTCAGTACTGGAGAAGGATACAATTTTAGTTCTTTTTTTCTAGTATTCTAGTTTGTTCCAGTGCATTGAACGATTTACCTAAAGAAACATTTGCAATTTTTTGGTTATTATATTTCAGGCCAACAGTGTCTGTTGACAGCACGTGTTCTCAGTTGTAGGAAACATTTAAAGGTTTGAATCTTTGGCTTTCTAATATGTCACCCTTAAAAGGTGCTATTTTTAAGAAAAGTTGATTTGTGAGTCTCATTCCCAAACTCGTTACCCTGACGCTGGAATGAGACTCAAATGTCAGCTTTTCTTCCAAATAGCACATTTTAAAGTTCACAAATTAAAAAGCTAGAGATTCAGTTCTTTAGGTTTTAGATTTTTTTCTTTGTTACGGCAAGTCTGTAGTAAGTCTGTAGCAAGTCTTGCAAGCCAGTTGATTTAACAGATAAGGGCCATAAAAACCACATCCACCTTGCATTTTGGATTTTTTTACACGCTATTCTGCTTTAGGAGAAGTTGCATCACACGACTGGAGACCGCAGATTGTCCTGCCCACTAGCTATTCGATCTCAATGCCGCTATTCTCTCGCATGGATAGACACTAATAAATGTAGCCAATAAAATGCTAAGCTATGTGGATTTGACATACTTGGGCAGCTGTTGATATACCTGGAAGAACTGCCCAAGGAAATCATATGTGTGGGAAACACTTTTCTGTATAAAAAAACCCAAACATCTGGCTCATCAGGCAAGTAGTGTAAGGTAAGAAATATAAAATAAGATGTAAAGTGAGAAATCTTTAATATGAGTTGTGAGTGTGAGATCAGAATTTGTATTTTAATAACCGACCCAGCACTGCTTTTAAAATATATTAATTTAGTCATTGTTATTTATTATGCAGGCATATTGGTTTACATCTAGTTTGGTTAATTTAATACATCAGCCTTTAATTTAATGTTTTAAATTAAAGAGATTGATGTATTAAAAGAACCAAACCAAAGATTTAGCCTCAGACTTTATATAACTCATCAGAAATGTCTCTGTATCTCTTGAGTCGTCCACTCTTTTCTTCGTGGGTTACTTTGGCATTCTACCCCTGAACGCTATCAGGGATGTTTTTTTCTTTTCTTTTTACAATAAATAATTGAGGGGAAGATGCACGTATGAACTCCATAGTGACTCCAGTGTTTGACTTCTCGTCGCCTGAATAACATTCGTGCAATCCTGAATTCTATATTACAGCTCCACCACGCAGCGCAGTGTGTTTAATCTGATCAGCACATGATACAAGTCCCGACCTTGGGATAATGGAAGCACAATGCACGCTTCAACACATTACAAATGCCTCTGCAATAATAGACGTGTGTTTGTGCCTGGACTGATTTGTGTTTCCCACAGTGGTTTGGTGCATTGAATGTCCTCAATCCATGTGAATATATAATAGGGATTGGTGCGGCAAAACACAAGGATGATGAAATGCAGCAAATGCAATTTAGCCCGAGGTTGTTTTTGGTGGGGAGACAAGATGTTTTCATCTGTACCCATAGGCGACACATTCTGTTCCCCCAAATTATATTCTCAGGTTTGTTTCATATGTTTTCACTGTATTAAGATCAACAAACTAAGGCTGGGGATTACACACTTAAAACTTGAGTTGTTTGATGGAGTTGACATGAATTGACTCCTTGTAAAGCGCTGTGGTTTAACTGTCAATAGACGGGCTCCTGAATAACCCTGGGAGCACAGTGAGCGATGTGTGTGTTTGCGTGGTGACAGTGAGGGGTGGCAGACTGAGGGCGGAAGCAGATGTGTGTGAGAGAGGTTCAGAGCTGTGGCACTATCACAGGGTGCCTTTGTCTGGCTTTAGAGAGTGTTGAATTAAAAGGCTGTTAACACTAGTCTGCACAGTCGTATGCTAATGCCTCTTACTCTGCGGGAATAAATAAATTATGGGTCCAGAAAAACACATCAAAAAGTCTCTGCTTTACATGCCTCATGCAACACAGGCAAGAAAGATAGAGTATGTCAGAGAGTGTGTGTGTGTGTGTGTGTGTGTGTGGAGAGAGAGAGAGTGAGAGAGAGAGAGAGAGAGAGATGGGGGGGTTGGCACGGTGTAGAAATAGCAAAGATGGAGTATCAGAGAGGCAAGACAATGGGGAATCTCTATTCCCTTTTTTTCGCTTAAGGCTTCACACTTGATGCCGCTGAAGGTGATGCTGCACAAGAGATAACGAGAGATAGATTGGGCAGAGAGGCACAGAGCGAGATTTGGACAGAGAGGGAAGGAAGGGAGGCAAAGGGAGGGGAGGGGAGGGAGGAAGGGGGGGGGGGATTTAAAGGGCAAGAAACGGAGGGAGATTTAGATAGAGCCTACGGAGTGCGAGCGAGGGAAGAGAGCCAGCACGGAGCAGGAGCAGAGGCGGTGGATGGGAGAAGAAGAGAGAAGAGGAGAGGCATTGACTGGAAGCGTCCACATGGGAGAGAAGAAAACGGCTATTTCATGCGCTCGGCGTGCATGACTGAGGAGTGCGGCTGTCTGTCTGGATTGTTAGTCATCTGCTGCCCCTCAGCTAGAGGACGCACGAAGAAGCACAGGCAGGCTGGGGATAAAGGGCTGCGTGCAGAGGATGAACAGGCGATGTGGGCTCTCTGGCTGTGATCGCTGTCCTCAGACCCCCGTAGCCACTTGCACCGGTGCTGTTGCAGGCCGTTAGCCTCGCAGTCAGGCAGCAGCAGTCAAAGTGATTGATACAGAATGAGCTCCAAGCACTCCTCCGACTGGATCCCCTACAGGTACTGTACCACATTCCTGAGAACACAGGAAAGGGCACAGTGTTCATCATTTGAGGCAGTGTGTGTGTGTGTGCGTGTGTGTTTGTGTATGTTTGTGTGTGTTTGACAAGGAGATCAGACTGATAACGGTCACATTGAGTAGGCACAATAAAAGCAAACACAAAGGATGGAAACTGGCTTTTTTTTGTCTCTCTTTGGTGGCATGATAATCTTTTGTTGGCTAATATGAACATGTTTAGTGAAGAAATCTTGCTCTTATGTGCTGATATTTGAGACCAAGGCTGAGTACTAGAGAAAAGAAAAAAAATGCAAAAAGTGAGTCCCAGGATTTGCAGCTGCATAAACTATTGAGGTCTCAATTTAGCTCCTTATCGGTTCATGTGTAATTCTGCCTTTAGTTTGATTCAGAAATAGCGCAGCTAGGTTGGATTCAGCGGTAGTAGTTACACTGGAACGTCATGAATGTAGGATGTAGGTCATATGGCACACATTTTCTTGAAAAATCACTGTTCAAGTACCCGCGTGCAAATGCATGCATGTGTGCAAAAATCATCCGTCTTGCATGATGTTTGGAGCAAAGTGTCTGTTTGTAAAGAACAAAAGTGCGAGCTGTTATGAGCTTTTTAGCAGGGGACCCTACATCTGCTTTCATCATTTCAAGTGCAGTACTAACGCTGCTGGCTCTTTCCTCTGATTGAACACCCATTGCCATGGTTCCCCGCTTACTTTGATGCTATTGGCTCACGGTTGCTATAAGTTACGGTGGCAGTCCACGAATTTCAGAATGAGACTGCATCAGGTCGAGGGCAGAGAGTGATCTTTATCATGATTTCATTTGAAACTTCTGGAAAACAGTGTAGAAAACACACATCATCAGGTGTCATGTCAAAAATAACAGTCAGAAACAGCTTCTTATGACATCATTAAATAAAGAGAATTATTTCATGACTGGTGCAGCAATGGGAAGATGCAGTCATTGAACAATACGTGAACCACAATCCGAGGTGAGCAGTTTTACTCTTCCCGTGAAGCTGCTACGAAAAATGCATGGACCTCGGTGCAGAGTTGGAGGAGACCGCTGCACTGTGTGGCTCGCTCATCTCATTAGATGTATGCAGCACATGCGTTCACAGAAATTGACAGAATGAAGGGCACCCATCTCTCAAGCGCACACATCCTCAAAGACGCAGCAATCGTACAGTAGCTCCTCTCTGCGGGGAGCAAATTCATGAGATTTGCTTTGCAGTGTCTGAATACTCAGGCAAGTCTCTTGTTTTATATTTGTCTTACCCTGAGAGGAAAGCACAACATTGTAAGCTCTTGACAAAGAAAAGAAATGTGAAATTGGTACAAAAAATGAAAGAAAATCTTATCTGGAATGAGTTATTGTACATAAGGTGTTTAATGATCTGGATAGTATGAGTTTTCAGTGTTAAATATATGTTTCTTATTTACTTTACTTACAAGGTCATTACATTTTGGGATTGCTCTCCAGTGTTTCCAGGTGCTCCTGCAGAATCATCAGCCAATGACTGTCACGCATTAACTATTTTTAAAAAGTGTGATGAGGAGTCTCAGTGGCAGTAAAATCCGTCACTGAGTGCCAAATTCACTCATGGCTGGCAGAGTTGATGGAAAATCTGCTATTTCTGTGTCCAAATTAAACTTTTAATAGTTTCGAGTCAGAACAAATTCAGTACAGCAGCCAACATTTTTAACAATATTTTGATCAGGAGAAATCCAAATCAGTCCTGAGTTTCACAGCATCAGCTTGTCAACAGTGCTTCCTTGAACTTGATCTGCTGTTTATTGCAAATATCAACGCAATCGCCAGAGTTAATGTTAGCTAAGTATATTCGTGCAAAACCACAGTTATTTACATGTCTTTATGTTCCAACTTTACATTTGTTAAGGTTGAAATTTCAATTTCAACGCTGTGCTTCTGCTCTGGTCAAGTTTATGCACAGAAACCACTTGGTTAGGCCTGGAAAAACATCATGGTTTGGCTGAAAATACAGGTTTTGGTTGCCTTGATCACAGAAGGAGATGGTCATACTTTCTGTGAATGACTGGCAATGTCCCAAGATGTCCTTAAAAATATCCAGTGGTGTGACTCAAACTGCAGTCGGTTGTTTGGCAGCCACCCCCTCCATCTCCTGATGTGAAAGGCGGCTAATAAACATATAATGTGAACGTGATATACAGTGTTTGGTACAAATGCAAATCTTGGACGTTTGCAGGAATGTTACCTCCTAACATCACATTATATCCTGACACCCGGGCTGCAAATATAGTGATTGTGTTACAGCTAGTTATAAAATTGTTTTTTATTTATAAGAATCGAAATTTAATATACATTTTGACTTAAATCTTGGCGTACAGACATCAGAACATATGATGAGCCACAACATCTGTTTTCAAAAACATCAGATCACATAGCTCAGTGGCTTGAATATGTAATATAGATTCTCAGTTTTAATAGAAAAAGTGGTCTCCTCTAAACTTTCCCAGTGCAAGTAGTTAATAATGAATACAAGCTTTTGTTGACTAGATGTTCACAAGACTTGACAATTAAGGTCCAGTAACCACTATCTTGGCTTTATCAAGGTACCTCAGTGTGCAGATCCTTCCTTCTTCATATTTAATGTTTTCTTTGTTGTTTCATGATTGCTGTGACCTTCTCACTTCAAAGTTTTTTAAATTTCAACGCCGGCTTTCACAATTAGGTTTCAGTTGGGTTGGTTAACATGTTCCGTCATGGCTAATGGTGGTCAACTTAACGGTCATCACACAGTCCATATCCAGTTTTCATTTGCACTGCTTCACAGTGAACACGTATGTTCCTCCACCAGAACATAATATAAAACCTCCTTTAAACCTCAGCATAGGTTTGGAGCTGAACAGGAGTGACCAGAGACTCTGCAATAATGAGCTGTTTGACCTCAACAGGATCGGCTATGTCATTATCTTCCTGTCTGAAGCCTATCTGCACACTTGATTACTCTGATTGCAGACGTGGAGTGCTTTGTCTGTATTTCTAACGAGGCGTGGGTGGAAAAAATATTTCTATTGCGTTTGTGTGAGCTTTTGTTGTCCAACTAGAGTCGGTAGTGCAGTGATACAGGTAGACTGAACATCCATCCAAGCTGTGGCAGCAGGACTGACTATCCACTGTCACATTTGGGCTTTTAACAGAGGGATGAGGAGTTTAAAATGCTCATCAATCAAGCTGACAAACCAGCTGATGGCTTTATTTATCATGCACCAGTACGACTTGATGGGACATGAAAACCGCAGTTGCTTCTAAGCAAGCTGAGGGATAACAAATCAACAAGTGAAAAATGGAACATGATGAATGCAAACGTGGAAATGAATTCTGCATTGACTGAACTAAGACAAACGTAATTGCCTCGTTAACTCATTGTAAAATACACTTCTTTCACACTTGACACAAACTAGATAAAACTCACTGATATAGTCTTGGTTTGTCCTCCCACAATCACCTCTGGTTTAGTCAAAATAAATGATGTCCGACTCTCTGGCGCTTCTTTTTCCCGTCCCGCCTGCTGTTTCTTGTCCGTGAAGTCATAGTCTTGGTCATAGCTTCTGTAAATCACCTCCATACATTATCCCCCTGTTGTCAAACTGACCTCCGTCGGTCTTGGAGGTTGTGGTCAATCCTGGTTTGGTGTCCAGCCGTGTTTACTTGCCAAACTCCAACTGTGATCCAAGGTCCTGGTATAGACAAACTTCAAGGCCACTGGCTCCACCACTGACCGCTACCTGAGCCATTAACTAATTAGCGGGTATGACAGGTAGCCAAGAGCAGCACCTGTCCATCATTCTGGTGATACGCTGCCCCTCCGCTAAAAAGCCCCCCACTGTTTCTGGAGCTGCAATCGAATTCTGTCCATATTCTGCAAATTGCACCTTTTTAGAGAGCTGAAAAAACACCATCATTTTCTCCTTCATCACACATCAGCAGAAACCCCCTCCCCCTCCCCTCTTTCATCCTTTGTTCTTCTGCTGTAGCTCATTGAACAATAATTAGGAACCTCTGAGGATTCTCAGGGCTCTGAGCTGAAGAAACATCAACAAGTCGGCAGAGGACTCAAAAATGGTTTTGAGAGATATGTAAACACTGACAGCAGCAGCATGGTTTCAGTCACATCGCTCCACAAACACCAACAGGGATAACCTGGCGACACTTACACTTGAAAGACTGACGGGGCGAATGCTGTAGCTACAGTGAAGTCCCTGATGGAGTACACACAGAGTCTCTTTCATCCATTAAATACTCTCCTGGAAGGTGAAGTGTGTAGGTGAAGAACAGCTGCTGTCCGGTTGAATAATGAAGGTTAGAACCGAGTGGTGAACATACTGGAGCACATCGAGCATACGGACACTAGAGAGGTGAATCACGCAGCAGGAGTGCTTGAAAAGTTTCCGTAGAGCTTTCGACTGTTAGGCCGGTGTTGTTTTTAGTGAATGAAAGTATCGTATTCTTCAGCCGTCTCTCTGAACAATCGACGCTGTGTCAAATGTAGTCTTTGTAGGCCAAAATCATCAGTGTGCCTCAAACAGCTTCTCAATCTGTACAGCATATGACACCCACCATCACAAGACTCTGTGTGTCTCCTGCCTTTCTTGTGACAGACGCTGCTGTCCATATGTTCACTGGCGCAGATTCTCAAGTGTTAAGATAAACAGCGACAATTGGGTTCGCTGCAGTATAACTTAATCTCTGTTGACGTAGTTGAGATCTGCCCCTCCAGTGACACTGCAGATTTGAGCTGCAACTTTTTATGGCTTAATTTAGAGTTCAACCTCTTGAAGATGCATCCTGACACCAAACTATAAATCTCGAGGTTATAAAGCATTGTGTCGGTGAAAGGAGAGGTTCATTTAGGAAAGGGGGAATGGATCCGAAAAGGGGGGATGACAGCTCTGTCTCCTAGAAATTACATTCATGGAAACAGCAAATTTCATGAACAACTCTTTATAATGTTGGCAAATTACGTGTTCTACTATATTAAGAAAAAGTTGGTAGTTAACATACCTGACAAGTTGTAAATGACAATGACAGTGATGTTGATACTGAACATATCCTTGAAATGTTCACTGACAACGTGCAGTATTTCATTAGTCTTACTCCAAAATAGGCAGTCTTTAAATACATTATCAAGAATACAAGATCAGGGAATGGTCTTTGTTTATTGGTCTTTTTTAGTAATAGAAGAGACTGTGGACCCGGGAACTAGGGGTGCTGAGTGGGCTGCAGTGCCCCCTAAAAGAAAGCAATATCAAAACCATGTTTTGATGATAAAGTGATGAGCGACAAAGAGCAAATATGAACAGGAATATCCAAATAATATGAAAACTATAGAGAACTGTACTGCAGACTGGAATCTCTGATAACAGTGAGAAACAGGCAGATCTATACCATATCATCGTATACCCTCGTCTCCTCTTTGCACCGTCTGTATCCTCACTGCACTGCATTATCATAAACCATGAGGCTGTTTATTCCGGGTAACAGACGTCTTTGGTGATCAGATCACAGGGGGACAGCTTGTCGGTTCAAATGTGGCATCAGGCGTTACGACATCTCACTCTAAACACACCTCGTCTCTTGATGCAAATGCACATATAGGGACAAACGCAATGAATGTATAACATTTGAAATTACCAAGAAAGCCAAAATAATTCAAATTCAAAAAGACAGCCATTCTCAAGGTTTATAACATTTCTTTTAACTCAACAACTCACAAAACTGGTTGATGTTAAGGTCTGTGGTTGTGCTGGTTGCTTGGACCTGTAGTATGTTGGTGTGAAATTGTTCTTGATTGTTATATTTGATAAACATTATCCTGGCCATTCAAATGAACACAAAAAACATGAATGCTGTGCACCATTTACAGTGACGTTATTATATAGACTGTGACTGAAATCCTGCTTGACTTGAGACAAGATTACTCATCACCATTTAACAAAAGCACAATCTTTCTTCAACCTTAACTGACATGCTTTTGTTTAACCTAAACTCACAGTCATGCACTTTGTGTAGCCTCCAGCCATCCCCAGCAACCTCTTTGCCTTGCAGAGCATTTTTATCCAGCTAAAGAAATGTTGTCTTTGTGAACCCCAAACAGCAATTGTTGTTCAGCACAATGAATTATGAAATCAATTCAAGTGATATACAAATGTAATTTCAGAGACACAGAGTAGGAGATGAAGAAGGAACTCTAACCTCTGGTCAGACCTAGAATGTCTTGGTTGCCATGTTCCTCTTCCTCATCTTTTTCTCTGGACATTATGACAGCATCAGGTTGAAGTCTGATTATATTCCTTTTTTGACCCACTAAGAAGACACTCACTGATAGTGCTGTGACAACCCTCCTTATCTGTGTATGCACATACGCTCTCATTTAAAGCTAGGGTCTACAATCCTGGAGAGCTAGCAAGAGAGCTAGCAAGAGTTGAAAGTGGCACCTCCTCTAAGTTCCACCCCCCCTCCCGTCAGTGCTCCGTCCAAAGCCACGCCCCCACAAACTTGAACGCGCATCTGGCAGTGGGACTCAGCAGTGAGGAGATGCCGGAGCAAGACGCAGCAATTCAGCTGAATTTAGCACGGAGCAGACAGGAAATCAAGCGCCAAAATAACAAACTACATCCAGTTACTTTTCAAAAATAAAACACTCCGTGTTGACACCAGCACACATCGTGAGGCCAGCAGTCTACGTACTGCGCCCTGGCGGACTCGAACCACAACCGGTGGGGATTGCCGGAAGGCGGAACAAAACCAGATTGGAGCCGCAACGCAGTGGACCCCTATCCAGTGGAAATTGGGCCGACTCATTAGCCATTCTCATGGCAAAAAACAACACACAAAGAAGCCAACGTTAGCATTGGGCTAATATGAGCTACAAACGTAGCCAAGTTGGCAAACCTCACATATTTCATGAAAATAACAAATCCCCCTGAAACAAAACAAATAATTACCTGTCAAACAGAAAGAGAGCAACCTCTGCATCACTTTTCAAGCCCTTCACATGCCCCAGTCTTCTCCACCGCTCAAACGCTGCACCGATGTTGACTCGGTCCGACTTCTTTCTTTATCCAGAGCCTTTTTCGTTGCAGCCTTTTCTGCCTCAGGCTTTCTTTTCCTTGACCTTGTGAGCTGTTACAAGTAACGCTGGCTGCATTTTCTCTGCCATTGTAACCAAATGAACGTCTTCTCCTGCAACTCTGTATTTCTGCAGAGGAGTGCGCTAAATTTTTCTGGCAACAGTGAAACGTAACGTGTGCACACGCGGAGGAGGGAGGGACAGAACGAGACATGAAGGCATCTGACCAATCCGTGTTATCCGGGCCAGATGGCACTGATTGGTCAGCTTTTTCTCAGTCCTACAGCTGCCACAGAGGTCCGATTATTTTCGTTCCTTTTTCTGAATACATAATGTATTGACTACTCTCAGGATAGCAGGATCATTTCACCCAGTATAACAAAATGTGTTTCTGAACAACATTACAGACCCTAGCTTTAACTGCCTCAGTGCCCATCGGATGATGCTTATTCTGTAACTGACTGCGTTTCCCATTCGGACTTTGTATCTGAAGCAGTAAAGTAAATTAATTAACTGAATGGTGACGTGTTGCCAGCTATTTTATTCTTTAAGTGTCTTTTTTGTTTTTTTATATGTAAGACATAAAAATCTTCTTCGATGCTTTTAATCCCTCTGTAAGCCATAAATTGTTGCAGGAAATTGTGTTCAAGATAATTCACAAAGCAATAAAAAAAACACCTTTTTAATAACTGATTTACAAACAGAAATAAACACAGCCATGAGGATGATTCAGGGTTCATTGTGAAAATTAAATGTTTTGAAGCAGAAACAAATGTGCACTGAAGTCCACAAGCTTCATTACCATATATATGAGGCAATGAAGCTAAAATACAGTCAGAGTGTTAAGTGTTCAGCCTTCTCTTACAATTCAATCAGACCACTAAGTGAATTAAAAATAAAAATGTAATTCTTTGGAAAATTTGGAAAATGTTATGATAAAAACATCTGTAAAGCACTTTTAACACCATTCTTTCCAATTTCTCTGCAGCACTTTAGACGACGAAGGCACCAACCTCCGGCAGCAGAAACTGGACAGACAGGTACATCTTATACCATCCTTCACTGCTCTTCTGATAATGACGTAACACAGGCAAAATCAATTATAACAGAGCAGTTTTATCATGACACAAACTTCCGCTGCTCCATCATTGGGGACACAAATGGCCAGCCGGGACTTGTTATCTCTTTGAGTGCTGTTCTAATGAGAGGCTGTATGAGGCTCTGAAATATTGAAGATTATGAAACATGTCATAGCCTAGATTAAGAATGTTGTATTGTGATTGGGCTTTATTTGTGTGTACATGTCCATTGTCCTAAAAAGAAAATGTACATATACCCACATCTCATGCTGATAAATCAGCCATCAGTACCTTTCAAACCTTTCATATTATAAGACATTATGATAATCTAGATTCAGGAGGCTAAAGTTTTGCAATTGTCAGTTGTGATTGAACCTTATTGTTATGCCCTCCTTTTTAAAGTGTTTTAAGGTAAAACAAATATTCATTGCTAAGTCTGCATCTTCAAATGGAAATGAATTCAATCAGAAGTGTACTCTATCGTTATCTGTTACTGTGTGTTGATCAGAGAGGTTGGGGTGTATCTGTTAATTGCAGTGATTTTTTTAAAACTTAGATTAAAAGTAAAGACACTGTGTTTAAATATCACTTTGGTAAAAGCTAAAGTCACCCATACACATGACTTATTAAGTGAAAGTATTAAAGGGGCAAGATGTAAGAATTTCAGTTGAAAATGTTCAAAAACTAACTAAAATTATCAAAAAAAAGTGAAGGAGTAGGAGTATCATGACGTTTACGTATTTTGTTGCAGAGATATCTACTGTTTATATCTATCTATCTATCTATCTATCTATATATATATAAACTACACAAAAATAATACAATTGTAGTTAAGTAAATGTACTAACTCACTTACTGTACATTCCATCAGTGGTTACAGGTCTTATAAGTTTCTAGATGTACCCTGTACAGCAAGTAATGACTTATAGATGTTTAAATAAAGTGGATAAATTATTAATGATACAAACGATACCAGCAGCATTTATACTCTAGTGATCTTAAATGACGGGATTCGACCTCTCACTGACATGTATCAGTATGTCTGTCATGTATTTTGATCATAGATTACGTAGGTTTCAGAATAAGCTGACCACCGTCATTAACATGATCAGAATGCAGGGAGAACCAGGAAACCTCAGGACTTTTATCTTTAAACAAAGACTTATATCTCGAAAATCAAAGAAATATGAATGAAATACGTGATAAAATGTATACAATAAGTCAAACGAGTCTCAGGATAAGTTCTCAGTTAAAGTACAATTGATGCAGGAAAAGTACTTTGAATAGGAAACGCCCCTTACTAATAATGCCACGTCAAGTGAAGGTGAAAAGAATGAACGAGTTGGTGTGCAGTCTTTAAATAGGAAGGGCTCAGGTGAACCTAAGCAAGTAAACAAGGTGTGACCGAGAGTAAAGAGCAAATGAGTGATGAGGAGAGGGCAGCAAAGGAAGTGGGGTCAAAAGAATGTGAGAACAAAATGAAAAAGAAAAATAGTAATCTCTACTACATCATGATTTAGAGTACAAGATTTTGTGTGGCAGCCTTAGGCTGTTCAAACAGTTGTCATTGTTTGTTCTCAGCGACATCGTGCCCTGGCTGCAGCTCAACCATTTTCAGCCCTTCTTCTTTACATAGTGCAAACTGCTGTTGGTCTCTGATATCCAGATATTTTTTCTGAAGTAGAAAAAAAGATGAATAGAGTCTATAATCAAAACATTCATGTTCAATCGTGCAGTTGGAGCTGCATCAAATGCTTCTGCAGTTTTTTTTAAAATAATTAATCAATGGGAAGGCCTCTTAGGTGCACTGCCTCACAGGCAAGTGAACAGCTTTTCATCTGTGCTTTAATTAATTAAAAATACCATTCTTATGCTCATTAATCACTTCACCAAGATGTTAACATCAAATTAATTATTAAACATCAGAAATTATTATTGATTAATAGCTGTATTGATTACCATAAAGTAATTTAATGTTAATGACTAATTTAGGTATGAAAATGTATTACATCTTAATTTAACGTCTCGCTCGACAGGGCTTAGAGTACAGTGTGACGCTGATACAAAGCCTCTTTTTTTATTGGTTATCCCTTGTTTATAAAAGAGAGAAGCTTGGTTGTATCTGTGCTTTTGAAACCTTTTATCCTGAAGTTTATGTTTGGTGCCGGCCCACATGTCAGAGCCTTAACAATCAAATCCCCGTGTAAATGCGCCTCCTGTTATTTCCATCGCCGTCTTGGCAAAGACTCGCGCTTTACGTGGATTCTGTAAGGCTCGGATGCTCTGCAGCCTGAACTCTCCACTAATAGAAACCTTCAATATTTGATGAGCTCTGGTTTGAAGACTTGCATATAGCTGACAGATCGTCCAGATGAATAGCTATATCCAGCCTCAGGTCCGGGAGGTTTAGGCAGCACATCCTTGAAACATCCTCAGATTGGTCTCTTGACTCAACAGATTTATCTGAGAATGTGTTGTTGCCAGTTGCTTAAATCCAGCACTCTCTCTCTCCAAAAAACTGTGTGAAGATAACTGCAAGAAAATCTGCGCAGCCTCAAGAGTGTTTATCACAATCAGTTTAAGAGGAAAAATATTATGTGCTCTGTGTTATCTCTGAGGATTTATGTGTTTCACCAGAGGAGTATAAAGATTTGCCTCCTAAAGATGTTGACATGGTTTACTGACCATAGTTGAGTTAATCTTAAACAATTGGCAGCTACATTTCTATATAATCACTCTGCGAGGAAATAGATGTTTGTTTTAACTTAATTTATTCCATTTAACGATGCATAATAGGAGGATGCAATGTTTCCATATGATGAAGCTGTGCCTTCATTACCCCTCTTTTAATCTGGGCCTCTTTGTGCGCACGCCCACACACGCGACCTACACAACAGCGAGCGCTCCTTGAACAGAAGCAGAAGAAGAAGAGACAGGAGCCTCTGATGGTCCAGTCTAACGTGGACGGGAGGTCTCGCACTCGTCGGACTAAACAGAGTGAGGAACAGGCTCCACTGGTGGAATCCTACCTCAGCAGCAACAGCAGCACCATTTACCACGGTAAGCACAACTCTGCAGAGAGCTCAGGCAGAGCGTTTAAGAAACACTGCGCTGAACAATCAAAGATTTCCGGCAACTTCTCTGATGGATCTGTCTCATTGACATGAAGCGACTGTTCTTGGGCTGAGAGAGATTTTATGTTCATGCAGTTTTTGTTTCTTTTCCCAAATAGAACTAGAATTAACCAAAGCCATCGCCAAAATAGATTTTGTCAAGTAACATTCTGCAAACCATGGACATGTTGAAACTTCACATTTCTTTATGTTGCAATTTTACATTTCTTTCTTGTTTTGTTTTTGATCTAGTTAGCTTCAGGCAAAAACACACTGAGTTTTTGGGTTGTGACAACATCATTTTATGGCTTAGAATATCATTTAGGCATCAAAAGCAGGTATTTGTTTACCTAGAAGAGACCCAAAGATGTTACCTACTTTTTCACGTGTAGTCAGACCATCTCCCGCCATGATCGTGGTAACCAAAACGAACATTTTAAACATGGCCATAATGTTTTCCTAACCAAATGGTTTCCAACCAATGGAAAATTCAACCTAAACAAATGTAAAACTTGCACCATAAAGAGCCGTTCAGTTTGAACTTATCTGTGGTTTTGCAGAAACGTACTTGGCAAACGCTTATTTTGGAGACCTGGTTGCACCTTTATCTCTCCCACCTCCTGAGATGAAAATAAGGTCATTAATATGTTCTGAATGTGATATGAGATGTTGTGTTGAAAGGAAATGAAATGTAGATGTACAGACAGTAGCAGCCTATGACAGATTATGTATAAATGTAAACATACTGGTTGTTGGGCCGAAGTAGCACAGAACACAAACCAATGAAACTGTGAATAACGACGCTGTTGCTGTCTTACCAGCCCATGTGGAACCAATACAACACACTGCATCATCCATTACAGGCGCTTTACACTGTGCTGCTGCAAATCTGTCCACTCCAGAGCAGAAGTGGTATTAGTCCTGGGACTGATGAGGTCTCCTTATCTACACCCAGAAAACCAGAGCAGCCATCTAATCCTCCGTTCTGAGGGCCAGTTGCTGGGCTCAGGGCCACAAACTGTCCTATTTGATGCAGAGAGAAGCAATTATATTGACACAATTTAACTCTGTAGTAGGCTAATACACTGATGGAAAGAAGGGTAATAATAACTTCATCATCCTCAAACACAACAATCACAAGTGTATTTGATCTATTCTCTAAGAAAATGGTGATTTTATTCAACAGCTCCCATGACAGTTAACAGTTTGGGCTCTAAGGTCTAGTCAAAGATGAAAGAAAATGCTGTTTTCAGCCTCTGAAATATGGAGATTTCCTGCTTCCCTCTGTTTTATATCATTCTGAACTGAGTATCTTTGGGTTTTCCATTGACAGAAAAAGACTTTAAAGAAATTATGAGGAATTGGGATGGACATTTCCTACAGACATTTAGATGGGCAGATTAATCGATAATGAAAATAGTAATTAGCTGCAGCCCGAGGTGTTAAACAAACCAGTGCAACAGTTGCCTTTTTGATTCTGCAAAGATTGTTTGCTTAACATTTATGACTTTCTAGTTTATTTTGATATAATTATTTTATGCCAGAGACTCAAATAATAACGCTCAGACATACCACTGCTCTGTATTAGCTGATATACAGCATAAACTTTTTTCTTTTAATTCATATTTCTAATTTATTTCTTGTCGCCTGAATCTCTCTTCCACTTCTCTCCTTCTCTGTCCATCGGCCCTGCTCGCCCTCCGTGTGCTGCTGCTCCTCTCCGACCCCTGCGTTTAGTGCAAGAAGCTGAACAGGAGGTGGTCAAGGTGACAGCAGACGTGCAGCCACCTCGCTCGGCCAAAAAGGGCAAAGCGTCGGCGAGCTCCACCCCGCAGACGGGCAGCGAGAAGAAGGAGAGGAAGGGGAAACACAAAGGTCAGCCTGCGAGTATTGAGATGAACGGGTGACAGACAGGAGTGAGGAATAATTAGAGCCGAGAGAAATGGAAGGACTGATTGAATTACAGAGGAGGCGGTCGGAAAAAGGCACAAGATGCTGAAGACAAAACAGACAGGGGGTATTTACAGTAGAAACACAGCATTTATTGCATTTTATTTTGTTTTTAAAAGTATTGTTCTCTGTCTCACTATATTTATGCACCAAACACCAAAACAAGAAGCCGATTCAAGTCATTAGAATCGACCCACAGCCTGAAAGAGAAGAGGCAAAGTCCTTGTAACCCAGCAGCTGCGACTGTCTGTTGAAAGTCCTCTTTACAGTCCTCACATAATGGACGGCCTGCTGATTTCTGAAGCCACATCTGGCAACAGCCAGTGAAGCCGCGCTCTTAGCCACCGCTGTGGTGCCGTGTTGTCAGAGCTCAAATGTCTGTAACGATGTGCGACTGTGAGTGCCGTCGGCCTCCTCACACACCACCCGTAGAGGCGTAAATCAGTCTTAAGATGGAAGAGGAAAAACCGAGTTGAGTTTTGAAATATCAATCAATATTCTGATTGATGTTGTTGCAGGCTGAACGCTGTGTAGCGTGATAGTTAAAATACTTCCCAGTAGATTTCAACACAAAGGGATCTTGTACAGAACAACAAGGAGCTGACACAAGGCGAACACAATCTATGTGACACAGGGTGGATGCTCATCTTTGAAATGACTTTGTCCCAGAAAGAAAAAGGAAAAAAAAAAAAAAAGAGGTGATTCCGCTAGGGTAAAAACATTAATCAGGCCAGTAGCGTCAAAAAAACTCACCGCTGATGGATCTGTCTCACTGCCTGTCCGTCTCACTCTCGCATCTTTGGGAGGACTGTTGAGCAAAGCTGCTGCACTCCCCAAAAACCTCAGCTGCATCGAGGTGGCAGACTAGATGAATATAGTTGTTTTCACATTTCCATGCCAAGAAATTTGTCCCAGGGTCCCCAGTTTGTTAAGAATTGTGCTTTTAGATGTTAAATTACAGAGGGTGTATGGAACCCATGACCAAAATAGTCATACATTATGTCCTTGTGTTAATTATGAATCAAATTCAAGTGGAAATAAATGAATCCTCTTTTTGCTGGGGACACACTAGAACCCCCTTGTGGACCACTGGGGGGTCCCCATGCCCCGCTTTGAGAACCAGCAATTCTCCAAGTTGCTTCATTAATAAGATATTTCAATTTGTAAATAAATATTCGACACCAGATTGGTTTAAAGGGTCTCTGGCTGACATCTCTGTTGTGCTGGTAGCCGGTTGTTGGACTCCATTTCTAAACCAACGCTAGCCACCGTTTCTCCACTAGGGGAGAGGAGAGAGGCGCTGAGACGAGGTCACGTCCTTTGGACCGTGGCGGAAAATCAAAGAATTCCACAGTCCAGCAGCATTAAACAACTTAAACAAATTGTCTACAGGCTTAGACCAGTGAGAGAGATGGAAGGTGTAATTTTTCAAGTAACATTACAATCTGCTGACGTAAGGCCAATAAGAATGTTTTACAAAGAGCCCCTTCGATCAAATGAATTGGGATTAAAAAGAACAAAACAAAACAGCTAGAGACAAGTTAAGTAAAATGCCTATAACAGTGACTTTAAGTATCTCAGTTATGTGTACGTTTTCCATCTAATTTTACTACAGAAGTTCAATGTAAAGTGTCACATTGAATTATCTTTTCCAATGTCTATCACTGAAGTATTGTACAAATTGTTTTTTTTTCTGTCTCCTGTAAAGAATCACACATCTAGTTATTTGATTCATACACATTGACAAACGTTAAATGTAATCCTTTACATTGACTTTATGTGACAGAATAACATGGAAAATGTACGTGTAATTAAAATACTTGATATCGAATTGAATAATTGAATAATAGTCAGTATGAATCATAAATATGCAGATAACATTACATTACAATTTATTTGTGCGCCTTTGCTTTAATTGATTACATTGAATCGCAACAGTGAAGGTGTGATAACAAACTATAGGAATGCTACATGTTTCATAAGATACTGGGTTTATAGATAAACAGCTTTGAGGGAAAATGGGGGAAAAAAACATACTCAAGAAATAAAAAATTCTATTCTACACAAAACACACAGCAACACTGAACCAATTCTGGGATTACCACAAACAAAAAAAAAAAGTGGTGTGTTTTTTCAACTTGTATCCCACATGAGTCAAGAAGAGAAAGGCTTGTAAACAGTAATGAACTTAAAGGCCTGGAGCAGCACAGACATCATGTTCCTTCTCTTACACACAAAAAGCTGAGCAAATAGTAAAGACAGTGAGAAAAAACAGTTACTTTTAAAAATGAGAAGATGGCACAAACACACCCACACAAAAACAATCTTTAAGCAGAGAGTTGGAAGTGTCATCACATCCTGCTTGTATTTGGTTGTATTTCGATTGCAACAACTTAACTGGTCGACTGCATGTAGTGTAACACGAGAGGCTGTTCGTTGAGCAGTAGTGCTGATGGAGTTTTGTGTTATTGTTTGTGGGATTGTGGCTCCGCAGCGATCGATGGCCTGGCTTCCCAGCAGGATGACAGTCAGATCCAGATCCTGACGGTGGGTCACAGCGCCGCAGAGGAGGGCGAGGCCGAGCCCGTCATGAGCTGCACTCAGTCGCAGAGCAAACAGGATCTCCGCGTCACCATGCTCAAGAAAGGTACCGCCAGCGTTTTAAAGAAAAAGGTTCTGTCACTGCATCTGTAATAGCATGAGCTCGAGTCAAGATTTACACCCACGGCAGCTGGTCCACCGCTGAGGTGTGTGTGTCGGGTAGGAGGCTGAAACTCACTGAATCATGTAAGAACTGGAAATAGAAAATGCCATTTTAAGCCTCAGTGTGTGAATGATATAATCCAGACAGTAATGTATGATGCTGACCTATTTATCTGCCACTGTAATGTCTGTTACTGTAAACTTGGAAATTCAGTACACGTGTACATTATTCCTTACATAAACACACTCAGAGATTTCACAGTGAGCAGTACGCTGATATCTTGGACATTTATAAATCATATGTTTGTGCCTTCACAGTGTTACCTATATATCAAATGCATAACCATTGCAGTGTGAGATTTTTTGCAAAAAGTGGTGTACAAGCTAGTCGCTCCATTATTGGAATTATTGAGGACACTATAAATTGCAAATACTGTACTTCTCACTAAACTAATATAGACTGGCCCTACGTGCACACCTCTTCTTAGGATGGGTTGCAGCACTTTCCAAAATGAATCACAAATTGTTTAACTAACAGATCCATAGTGACTAATCTGCCTGTATGGATCATAGATATGTCAAAAAGGTTCGGTGTAGAATACTGTCCAGAATTTTTTAAATATAAAATGACTTTGTAGCAGATTGAAAATGATTTCAGACACAACTCCAGTTCCTGTTTGTTTTCCTTTGTGTTTTTCTAACCGAGAAACTGTTTTACATGACGGACAGACACAGAGGCAGGCTGCTTAAAAAACTAAAAACAAAAGGGGAGCTTTATCAACAGCTTCATTAACAGATGAAAGCAGGCTAAAGAGAATCCAAGAAAAACTGCATAGAAATACAAAAACAACAAACAAGAAAGCCAACAGGTACAAACACTGGAACACAGAGGAGCAACGAGGAGAAAACGCAGGACTGGGAAACAGACAGTGGAAGCACAGATGAGCTGATGAAGAGCAAAGGAAAAACACAGGCTCAAGTTAGCAGGGGCTAATCAACACGTGAAAAAAGATTGGAAAAAATCCTAACAGGAAGACAGGAAGTGTAAAGCAAACAGAAACAGAGATAGATGTAGAAAGAAATCAGTTATTACGTTTTGAGCAATAAGTGTGAAGAATTACAGAAAAATGTCTTGCAATTCGTATGTTAATATCTTATCATGACAGTGTATTTCACTTGCTTGGATCCTTATATTGCTTTTATGAAGATGTCTTTGATGGTCATTTATTTGCAGTGAATGTACATACCTTGCAGCGTACAATGATGATAATAATAATGATGATAATAATAATCGTAATCATCAACTTTACACCTGATAACCGGAGTTAGTTCACATTTCAAAAGGTGTTGGACCAGATTGAAATTCTCTGACCGGTCACAAAATAGTTAACATTATACCTCAATCTGACAATAGACAGTCCTGCTTTAACGTCAGAGATGGGAGCATCTATCGAGCTCAAATGAACTTAAAGGGTCAGTTCACCCAACAAAGAAAATTCCGTACTTATCTACTCACCCCCTTGTCAGTGGAAAGTTCACGTGAAGTTTTGCAGTCCACATGGGGATTGGATGGGGATTTGGGGATTTGAAACATCAGCTCATCACAGGAAACCCTGATCATCTCAAATTGATTGGAGGAGACACTATGTAAACTGTTTTTTTACAGAAGTTTCTAACCACCGCTGAGAGCACTGTTATGTAACACTCAATGAAGTGAGAATGTGTTCCTGTTAGGGCTACTTTTGATACCAATTAGCAGCTGACTAAAAAATCCGACACCTCTTTTCTTTTTTCTATTCCTTGTCTGTAAAGGTATATCCAGCAGTATGAATTTCGATGAAGAAGAGGACGATGATGATGAAATAAGCTCCAGTTCCTCGCAGCTCAATAGCAACACAAGACCAGGCTCTGCCACAAGCAAGAAATCATCCAAGGTTAGATAAAAAGAAGTTCACAGCACACAATTTCAACTCTTTGCCAGGCAGAATTAATACTAATCATGCAAACAGTGACTTCACCAGGAGCAAAAAGAAAAAATCAACAGCTGGACTACTCCTACTTCCTTTTTCTTCCTTAAAGAATATTGGAATTATTTTGGGCTTTTGCGGTTTCTGCCATTTGTTTACATAGATGTCGTCTCAAAAGTTTGGCTGCGTATGTTACAGTGCTGATGATACTGTATGCAGGTGGTTGAACAGTAATCTCATAGAGACTATTTATTTGCTTATAGGGTTTGAATGTTAAAAAAAAAACAACTCTTATTTTGTGAGCAGATATACACTTGAGGCAGAGAGCTTTGTATGAAGCTCCAGGTGGGCCATTGTATATGTTAATGTACAATTCATGTAATCAGACTTTGAAAAATATATGTTTTTGGCATACTTCCGATTACTTGCAACCACAGAGTCTTTGATCTGCTTGATGTTTGAGTTCACAGATTATGTTTAGGTTTAATTGTCCTCTAATGCTGGTGTGTAGAGCCTCTGCAGTTGGCATTGTTCCTGCGATAACAATCGTGCCTTTTTGCTCCTTGTTCCACTCTAATCCTTCTCATTCAGTCTGCACACCGGTCCCTATTTTAGACACGGTGTGCTCATTCTGAGTCCCAGTGGGCGATTTGATCTTCAGTTTCATTACTCAGTTCTATGAAAGTCAACTCTAATGCATCACTCACCAGTCCACCGTCTCACGGGGGGGGGGGTCTTGCCCTGAGCGGGCTGTTGTTTCACCCATAGGAGGTAGCTTCGGCGCCCACCCCACCAGTCAATGAGCCTGCCATCGATGTAGATGACCTTGAGGAGTTTTCCCTTCGACCTGCACCACAGGGGGTCAGGGTCAAGTGCAGAATCACCAGAGATAAGAAGGGCATGGACAGAGGCATGTATCCCACCTACTACCTTCACCTGGAGAGAGAAGATGGCAAGAAGGTGAGGAAAAAAGTGGAATCTTTGTTAATGTGAACAGAGTTAACCAATCCAAACACAGACATACGGAGTATTAAAGGAGACATATTATGCTCATTTTCAGGTTCATTATTTCATTTTGAATTTTCACAAGAACAGGTGTACATGTTTTAATGCTCATATAACACGTCAGTTCTCTCATTCTGTCATTCTGTACTCCCCCTCTGTCTGTGAAGCTCTGTTTTAGCTCCTGTCTCCTGAATACTTTGTTGGATCTGGTTGGTCAGCTCACACGCAACTGACCCAGCACTGCTTGCCATGTCTCCGGTTGCCTCTGTCATGTTTCCAGCTTCCAGTTAGCTTCACTTGTTTTGTGAATATAGGCGTAATTTATTTAAATGTGTGACATGGTGACGTAGTGATTTCAGGAAGTCAAAGGATTCAAGGCGGGAAGTGTTTGAGGAGCTGTTTTTTTCTGTGGGAGAGAGGAGCTTCTGTTGGTACCGACTCTGGGCTATTTAACTCTCAAGATCTTTTTACATACACAAGAAACTGCGTAAGACACCAAAAGAGGGGAATAAGCTGAAAAAGCGTAATAGGTCTCCTTTAAACTATGCTAAAACTAGACAACATGATGGTCCGATAAAGCTCATATTTTACTTATCAGGCTTCTGTCTTGGCTCGTCACAGGTGTTCCTGTTAGCTGGCAGGAAGAGGAAAAAGAGTAAAACATCAAATTACCTCATCTCCATTGATCCCACTGATCTGTCCCGAGGTGGAGAGAGCTTCATTGGTAAACTGAGGTAAGTCCTCACGATCAGCCCACACAAGAAATGATACACACTGGAAGATCATGATAAGTGCTGCCCATGAATCCTTATTTAAACTTTTGTACGTGCACAGCTGCTTGAGTTTTCCTCAAAGTAATAATTAAACATTATTTACCAAACTTTGTTGCAGGCCTTGTTCTTAGTGTTGATACAAATTGCTATTAATATTTAATGGAAATTGAATCTAACAAGAATACATTTCCACATCTAAATAATTAAAATACATTTTGGAGTCTGGCCCCATTCCTTCATTTATAAATTCTTATGAGCCCTAAAAACAGTATTAGTGAGACTAAAGGGAGGTACACAGAACTGCTGCAAAATCGGCATATATCAGCTAATTTATGAAAAGTCCCCTTTCCGAACATCTCAAAACATCTGTTTTCTTCTGCATTTGAATGTTTAAATTTCACTGTGTAGATTGATGTATGTACAGTATGTGTAGACTGTCACATTCATTGCTCATAATGTAAATTTTCCTTGTTCTCACTGACAGTCTGACTTTAAGAAGCATGATATGCAACATCATAAATAGTTTAGAAGCCAATCCTGGTCCATCAGTGCACATTGAGGTTGGGCATGTTTCTAGTTTTGGAGTTAGGGTAAGGTTTCAACACACAGTGCCACTGTGCTGCTCAGACCGATGTCCATTAGAGAGAGAACTCTAATCACTAAGGAGTCGCTGCAGGTTATGCTGTAGCTTATAAGTGTGTTTTGTATTCTGCAGTGTAAAGCCCTGTTTTGATCCTCTGCTCCGGTTTACTCAGTCAAGGTTACTGCATTACACTGTTAATGCAACCTTAAGCACTTCCTTTATCCATTTCATATTGAAAACCCTGAAGTGTATCAGTGAACAGAAAGCCTAATTTCTTAACAAGGCTTTTATTGTGAAACATTTGCAGAAATGTGTTGTGGATCACGCGTTCATACTTCAACTGTTGCTTCTGTCATCTTTTGTCAAGTGTCTTATGAAGTCTTATTTTATTTATAATTTTGATATTAAACTTGAGAATTAGAAATTTAAAGTTGGGTTGTTAAAAAACACGATGTGTTACAGTTGCCCTGATGGACTGTAGTGCAGCTGTCATTCACAGGCTTGCATTATGTTCCTCTTGGGAGCAGCTGAGTCATGTGCAACAGGTATGATGAAATTTGGTATTACTGGTCCACTCTGGTATTAAACCTTATTACAGAAAATTTGTTTGAAAACTTTAATACGTCCAACCCAAGTGCAAAGACACAGAGAACGAACTTCACCGTGAAGAGATGGACATATTGTGTCTATCATTTAAACTTATAATACGTATTCATATATTACAGAATTCTAAATAAGGGAGAAAGACTTGGTACCATTTAAAGGATTTTAATGTGGCAACATATTTCCTTTTTTACGTATGCCTTGTTACATGTGTGGAGAGGATTGTTAACCAACAGCACCTTTTGATTAATGTACATAATTCAAGCAACCATATAGTAAAAGAACCAAATGTCCTGTACTCTGTAACCTCATGAAAATGTATAATTTAGACAAACGTATCATTGTATGAGCCTTTTTTATTCACCACTTCAAAGGTCTTGTACTGTGTATACCTTCCTCGTACATGTCCATGAGCCGTAAACTCCAGCAAGGCCACAGTAAGACTGGTATGAAGTGAGTAGTGACATGATCTTCAGAGACAGCTTCAAGGCTGCATTTGTGGCTCCATGGAGACTCCTGGGGAGTTTAATCAAATATGGCTCTGCGCAGCCTTTAATCTTCAGAGCCAGCGTCACCATTGGTCAATGCACTCTCAAACCTTTGCAATCACAATCTCAGTTGATTGATGGTGATCTAAATTTAAATGAACAGTGACCTTTCATCTAGTGCTTCTCAAGAGTTGCCCTCGAGGACTAAATGAGGTGTGGCCTATCAGAGGTATAAACAGTCTGCTGTGTAAAGCTGTGGCTTTGAAAAGCCTTTTTGAAACCATATTATTTAAATAAGATGCACATATATAGTACATGTAAAGCACTCCAGTGAGCTTCCTGGTTACTGGTTACACTGTTGTGCATTTTAATGTATTAATGTATATTTAATGCTGCAGTGGTGGGGTTTACATAGTCACTGCCTCAATATGAACATAACACAAGTGCAAATAGTGTATCTTATAAATGTACAGTTTTCATGGGGATCATACATGAATGGTAAATTAGCTTTTTAGAGTATTTCTTTTTACCTATACCAAGAAGGATATGTTCTCACCCATGTCAGTTTGTTGTTGGATCTCGGCCCAGAAAAGACCCCATTAAGTTTTGGTGTGGAACTGGTTGTGGATCTAGGAATGGATCTAGGAATGTTTTCTCCCTTTCTTTAAGATTCTAAAAGAAATAAAAATTATATTCAGGTGGCTGGTTTGATTGAGTACAATTTGATGCAGATCCGGATAGTAAAAAATCCTGATCTAGTGGATTAACATGTGTTTTTTGCCACTATATGGCAGCCAATATAATTTTGGATTCAACTTGGTTGTGCTCTATTGGGTAGCATTCTAGTTTAATTCAAAATATGTCTCTGGTTTCAACATAGAAACATTTTTAGAAATGACGTGATCAAAAGGTTATTTTGTGAGAATGACTGACCTGTGTGAAGACTGCTGTTAACTATAGATGAAATTCACTGGGTGCAGTATTTAAATGACCAGTAAGTACTGCTACTCTGCACATGAGAAGAAGAAGGAAGTGTAACGGCTTGTGGAAAATGTTGGTGAATTGCTTGGGGAAGCATATCTTCAACTAATAAAAGTACATACACATATGAAAAGGATACGCATTATTTACACAGGTCTTTGCATAACGCTACTGGATAGTATCCTATGGGAGAGTTAAGGAAGACCATTTCTCAGCAGGGCAACAGTGCAGCATTTTCCACACCACAAGCAGTATTAGACATCTAGGGTAGAGGATTTCAAGGTACAGGATCAGTAGAACATATTCTTTATCTGTAGTAGATACATAAATGTTTAACACCACGTGAATGCTCTCTGTAAGGGTTCATCAACAGGCAGCTATCTAGGGTAAGAAGTCACTAAAAAACAAAACACTGGTCTCCTGCTTCCCCCTCTGGTGCAATGACTCATTGTCAGGATCTAGATCTGATCGTCCTCCTGCTGGGAAGCCGGCCATCAATCCCTGCTGAGCCACAATCCGACAACAGCAACCTCCATTAGAGCACAACAGCTACATCACTGTTAAACAATCAGTCACAAGAAGGGGTGGGGCCATTATTTTATAGATTTATAGATTAAACATTGGCACTAAAAGGAAACATTTAACAAGAAGATACTCAAATTTTGTACATGATTATATCAGTTTGAGAGAATAAAATGAGAGTACAGCTCTTAGAAAAGCTTTAAGTATAAGTAAGAGGAGGCAGTCAGGGGGCATTTCACAAGTGAATACAGATTGGATACATTGTCTGTGTATTTGTAGTAATATAATATAATAGTTCATGTTTCCACCTAGTGCATGACATTGCATCCATTATTCAGTGTTGTAAAGAAGTACCCAAAAGTCATCATGAGTAAAAGTAAAGATATTGTGTTAAAATATTACTGTGGTAATAATGAAAGTCACTCACTTGAATAGCACTTGAGTGTCACTCTAAAAGCATCTGATATGAAATGTACTTAAATATAAAAAATACAAAGAAGTTAGTAAATTGGACATATTTACACTATACTGGCCTCGCGGATTATCGGATCTGAATCAATTATTATTATTATTATTTTATTTTTTTTTATCCGATTTGGGATGAAATAAAAGTTTGAGAATGTGCTGTGTTGGCTCTGATGGGGCATACAGCAGGCATAAACCAGAAACTAGGTACAATATTTGCCTCCAAATTGTAGCAGAGGAGAAGTGTGAAGAAGCAAACAATGAAAATACTAGTACAGTGGTTGAGTAAATTTATTGTGTTATGTTTCATCTCTACCATTACTATCATATTATGCAATTTGGCTACACAGACACATTGGGAAAGGCTCTTTCCATGTCGGTTCTCTCAGGCAGGTTATGAGACCTCCTCATTCTGTTATGTTTTCTCTGCAGGTCTAACCTAATGGGAACTAAGTTCACTGTATACGACAGCGGTCTGAACCCTATGAAGAGCACCACCAGCCTCGAAGCTAGCAACCTGCGCCAAGAGCTAGCAGCCATTTGCTATGTGAGTCGGTCATAATCCTCCTTAACCCCAAACTCTGCTCAGGGTTTTTAATATCTTTGAAGACAAATGTTGACAATAATATACATGTGATTACATGTACAGAGATAATGTTTGATAATGACTTGCATAGTTTAAAGTAATAACAAAAAAACACTTAATGAATATAATTTATTGATTTAATATGAGAGGTATGTGTGATTTTTTTTGGCTTTGAAAAAACATCATCCAGGTTAATGCGTCTGGTGGCCTTTGAAAGGGAGAATCCTATTTCAAAAGTCTTGCTCATATAATCAGAGAAAGACATCCATCTAACTAACTGATGAGTCAGGGCATGTATTCAAAAATCCAATCATATGTTTACTAAGGAGAATGATCTTATCCTTTATTGCAGTCAGAGGTCACTTTTAATGGTCCACTTAACATAACATTTGTAGTATAACTCTTCAGATCAATACATGCAAATGTGTCTCCTGGTGTGATAAAAATGTTGGGCATTTTGATTTGATTTAGTTTCAGATGAAAAGTGACATATTTGATATTTAAGATAACGTACTTTCTTTCAACTCTAGGAAACCAATGTCTTAGGGTTCAAAGGACCTCGCAAAATGAGTGTCATCATTCCTGGAATGAACATGGACCACGAGAGAGTGTCCATTCGTCCACGTAATGTATGTGCTCCCTACTACTTGATAGCCACACCTGTGCTAACTGATTTAACTTGTAACTGTTCTGATGTCTGCGATGTCCTCATCCGAAATTCTATTCCTCTTCATTACAGGACCATGAGTCACTGCTGGCCAGGTGGCAGAACAAGAGCACAGAAAGTGTGATTGAACTTCACAACAAGACGCCTGTGTGGAATGATGACACACAATCCTACGTGCTCAACTTCCACGGCAGAGTCACTCAGGCCTCCGTCAAGAATTTCCAAATCATTCACGACAACGACCGTGAGTTCCAAACCTCTACACGGTGTTGGTGTTTTGTATATTTGCCCACATATTGTTATACTAAATGACAGAAATGATAATACGCAACAAGTTGACCTGATGCTAAAAGTGACAACTGGTCAGTTTTTTCTACCATTATAATTATTTATATAATGCCAATTTGCAACGAAAGTTATATTATTATTCTTGATTATTATTATTTGTCGCATTTAACAATCATTCTCAGTCAGAGGGTTGCAGGTAATAAATATCCAAATAAATAAATCGACAAATAAACAATGGTACCTCTACTTTGGCGACTTTTATTTTGAATATGAAAAGAATAATAATATAACTTTTGTTCCAAATTGGCATTATATAAATACAACTGACTTGACTCTTATTCTCACTGGTTGAAAAAATAATAGCGCCACTATTTTGCTACTTTTATTTTGAAAATTATAAGAATCATAAAAAAACTTTTGGTGTGAATTGGCAATACATATAAAGAAAATTACTTGACTAGACTTTCATTCTCACTGGTTAAAAGGATGCCTGCCAGCCAATCAGAAACAATTGTTTTCCATGGTCATAGTATTTGTGCTGAAATGCATTCACTAATATGCACCAAGTAAAGCAACACTGTAGTAAAGGCACTCTGTAGGTTTTCTTTTTAAGATGCTATTTACTATAATTGTGTTTTAACAATACAGTAACCTACAGTTCTCAATACCAAACAAATGGGATATTACAAAATGCATGAATGACATCAATAAGTTCAAAAACAAGCAATATGTAATATTACATAACCATTAATTTATTAAATAAAAAAACTCATTACAAACTTTATTTCATCTCTTGCATAGGGTGGTGGAGAGGGAGGGAACATCTGGGATGTCATGGTTATATGGTCAGAGCCTTAATCATTTGCCTGCCAGAACAACCAGACTGTTGAACATCTGCATGGTTATATTAAATATTTAAAAAACTATGGAAAAGATCTTACTTCTGAATGTACACACAGGAAAGTGTAGACCAGGGTGAACTTAAATGCAGGTCTTTCAAAATGAGGCTTCACACCACCACATGCTAAGGCAAGATAAATAAAACAGTAGGACTGGGATACTAGGAATGACTTATGTGATGCATTTTAATTAGGTAAGGAGGGGAAAGCTGCAAAATCAACTCAGATGCAATCTTTTCTGCCTGTAGTTATTTGTTACGGATGAATTACTTGTTTCATTAGTTTTTATTCCATAGTATTGTTTCCAAGCAGGGTATCCAAAATGTGTCTCCTGGTTCTTCTCCTTTGCAGCTGACTACATTGTGATGCAGTTTGGCCGCGTGGCAGAGGATGTCTTCACCATGGACTATAACTACCCAATGTGTGCCCTGCAAGCCTTTGCCATTGCGCTCTCCAGCTTTGACAGCAAGCTGGCCTGTGAATAGATCCCAGCCTGAAGTTCGGTGGAGAACTGGTCCATCTGTCCTCTCAACAAGGGCTGTTAATGTATCTCTAGTGCAGGTTTGAGATATATCCAAATTACCCAGTATGTTGGAAGTCCTGCATATCCCAAAATGCTTTATGGGCCTCAAGTTTTATGTCTGTATGTGTGTGCGTTTGGGGGGGGGGGGGGGGGGGGGGGGGGGGAAGAGGACCTTGGGATGGACTTGGTCAGCGGAAGAGAACAAGCACAAAGAGTTGTCCACTTTCAAAATCAACTTGTTTGTTTGTTTTGATAACTATAATCATTTTGTACTGTACCGGCATTATAAAAACAAACACTGTTACTTTATGTAGTAGTTAGAGAAATTTAACATTTCTTTCTCTGTAAATTATAACTAACAATTACACATCTGTACGTTTTAAAAGTTGGATTTTATGTAATCTGCCACACAAGAAACACAGTGTCACACTCTTGCTCAAGCATGACTACTTCTTATATAGTTACTGAATTAAAACAAACATGCACGTCACAATATATTTATTTTGTTATTTATGTATTTATTACATGTTAGTTTTGTTTTTCTGTTACCATTCGCAAACGATTTCAGCAGTATTGTCTCAACGGACCTGCAAAGCACATGAATTAGCATCACATGAAGGAAAATGTCTTGTATCCACAAGAAAACAAATTAGTGACATTGGACATGAACAGGGCAAAGGCATGTTACACTGTGCCATGTACCATATACAATATCGTGTCACAGTGTCATGTATGTGAATGTATAGGATGATGGTGCACTTTACTTTGAAGTCTGTGGTGGATGAGATATAGCTGTACATACTTTATTGTGCCTTTGAAGACTAATTCCAGTGTTACGCTTTGGCCATAGAAATGAGCTGAGCTTGAATTGGTCTTTGCTACTCTTGCCGTCCTCACATGAGACATTTCTCTGTAGCCACTTTGAATTCAGATGTCTGATGCAGAGTTTGTTTAGACTGATTAAGTAGCTGGAATTGCAGCATCTCCAGAAGATAATAATCCAAAGTTCACATCTACCGGACAACATTTCAGTTATTTCAGTCCAAATATATTTAAATTGCATTAAGGGCCGAAAACATGTTACACTAAAAGCAAAGGTTTTATTTAGATTATACTGTCAATCATGCCACTGATAAAATATCCAAGGCATTGAGGCTCACAGTTGTGTTCATATCTTCTGACATCTCCTCCTGGAAACAAAACAAACTGAAAACAGATTGACCTACTGCCAGCAAACACACAGTAACAGTACGAATCTGCTTCGACACTTGCATATTTCATTCTTGCTCTTTACATCTTTGATTAATTTTATGCTCCACTGAGGGGGAGTTTGGTACATTCCTCATCTGACTGGTCGTATGTTTCTATATCATGTGGTTTATTGCTGTTCACATTTTTACTCAAAATTGTATTCCTCTCGCTCCTTACGGGGAATTATACTTTCTCAAATATATGACAGTATTTTGTATTTTACGACCTTTAAAAAAAATGCTGAATGAAGGCAAAGAACAATCTCTGATACCGCTGTTGTTACTGTTGGTAATGAGGAAGTCTTTATCAAATGTGCTATTCTTGTACTCAGTTGTGTTCTAACTATTTTAAATTTCTATTTTAAAATTGTTGATACTCTTGCTGTAAAGTCTGCTTTTCATACATGTGTCCAGGAACCAAAGGTTCTGTCACTTTCTGTTTTTAGTGCTCTCGTTGTAATGTACAGTTAATGGTGTACAATTTGCTATGGTGGTATAGACACAGTCCTTTGATCATGGAAAAAAAAATAAAACTTCAGTAAGTCAAAAAGTGTGTTTGTTTCTCTCAAAAGACAAAACATCCAAGACTAGTGTACCATACTCATACTGTACCATACTCATACCTTACCATACTGTCCCATTCCATACTTATACCTTACCATATTGTACCATACTCATACCTTACCATACTGTTCCATACTCATACCTTACCATACTGTACCATGCGCATGCCTTACCATACTGTATCAGACTCATTTCTTACTATAACGTATCAAACTCATACCTTACCATACCATACCAGAAGTTCTATACCATTTAGTAATGCTGAAATCTAGTTACAAGGAACAACAATTTGTTGTTTGCGATACCAATTAATTGAATAGTGCCCGTATTAAAAATATATCTTGAAAAGAAAGGAAGGAAGGAAAGCAGGGAACATAAAATGGCAATTTAAATTTCCATCAAATGTCAGAAAAAAAAAATTTAAGTAGACTTTTCTTACAGCTGACATTGTGTTTCAAATATGTTTATTGGGAAACCAATCTGACTACCAGAAGAAGCACAGCTGCAAATTATTGTATTTATTGTGGCTTTTATATGTAGGTGTGCTAAAAAGTCAAGCCAGTGAGTCACTGGAGCTGGAGTATCTAAATGAATAGCAGCCATTATTGTTTTTAGTTACACCTGAGTGTGACAAGTCAGACTGTCCACAGAGAGGGGTCTCTTAGTCAAAGTGACATGTTCCATGTTTGCTGCAGGGAAACTGAGGCCTGATGAGAACAATTGTGCTGCCTGTGCTGACAAACTGTTTTACTAAGTTACAAATATTGAACCATTTTCCCCAAACGTCCCTGTGGAGAAACACAGCAAACTGAAATGTAAAATGTTTAGCTTTTTGGTTCAGCATTGATTGTAACAATCCTATTCGTGTCAATTTCTAAACATAATGACAGTTTAAGACTGTTCTGTCCATTATAATGTCATAACAAGTGCAACATTTCTTTTCTCCAGTAATATTGAAACACTTGCCTTTGACCATGGAATGCACTTACCTGACTACTGGATTTAGTCCCTGACCTCTGCGTTGTGGCAGTTTGCTGCTCCTAAACAGAGAGAATGGATCAAGTGCAAGACCAGTTTCCCTCCATTGTCTAATAAAGTGTAACTTAATCACATCCATCACATCCTAGAGGCAGCGATGCAAAAAAGTAGCATGTGGCTTAATGTTGGCAGAACATCTGAAGTTTAAGTTCTGCTGCTGTGGCAACTGAGACGTCTTTTAACACATCCTTCCAATCACACGCTGACATTTGCTAGATATACTGACATGGGCTTTGCTCTGCTACCAATTTTTCAAAAGCCTTCTTCCATCACCTTCTCGCCTGCTGTGCTTCTCTCTGTATGTGTGCGCCCTGGAGGGTTTATATTTCTATGATCATTCTTGCTGGGAGTCTATTTGCTATGTTTGTTGGATGTTATTTATGATGTTGCTGTGTATTCTGTTAAGCTGTGTCACTGCAACAGGGGGCATACCCAAGAGTAAATCCATATTTCACCACTAGATGGAGGTAGATATTGCATGAAAGTGTCCAGCACTGCAACCAGAATTGAATGATCAAGGTTTCATGTGATTTGTGCTGTTCAAACTGTCTGGAGGAAAAAAAAAAAAAAAAAGTCACACTGCATATGAGCAAATAAAAAATTCTGATTTGGGCCACTTCTGCCCTCAGTATGAACGAAGACAGCCTCTTTGTTCCTGCTCTGGGGCCACATGGCTTCTGTAGAAACTGTAACACATTTTTTGATTCAAAAGTCATAACAATATTGTCAAAACAGATGACCTAGGATGGTGGAATTCTGGAGGTCCACAGAGTTGGTCAATTTGGAGACTGTGAAGCCTTTCTTGGTTTAAAAAACAAACAACAAAAGGAGCCGTCACTTTCACTTTAGGGTCATATTCCCCTAAATCTTTTTAAAGGCTCTGGACATCCACACAGGTGCTTTGGATTCACCTGACTGATTGGATTGCTGATCAGGCAGAAGTTGGGTTGGAGCTGCAGGGTAGTAATTGAGGTCACCAATCTGAATTCATCATTAAGAAGATGAATCTAGAGAGAAAGTGAAATGTGAGATGTCAATCCAGCATATTTTGAACACACTCTAAATGGCCCATAAAGAGGTCTTTATAGCCAGATAAGTGAAAACACCTGTTTTGGGTGGACTAAGTACAGTTTGTCATTAGAGTCAAGGTTTCATATGTGTTTTACTAGAAAAAGGGACATGTGGAAAGCCCTCTGATTGAAATACACAACTGCAAATACTGAAATACTCCTTGAGCCTGATCTTTTCAGAATGTAATAAATTTTTTGTGTACATGAAATTTAAGATGGAAATACAAAAAGAGACTATACATAAACATATACATATAAACTTTCAGGGGCTATAATTTGTAGAACACAGTGAGTTTTAAAACTCTTTTTTGGAATAAAATCTTCTCATCTGAAAGTGTTCGAATAAACTCAACGGATGATACATCAGATGTAAAAAGTAAAATGGGAATTGGAGAACAATATGATAATGGAATCTAATGACTGGGAAGAGTCTTTAACATCTTGGCATAAATTCGTAAAGAATTTAGTTGGAAGTTGAGAATGAGAGTAGTCGTTTCCAATTATGATTCTGAGCCTCTCTGACAAGACGGAATGTGGCTTAGTAGGAGATTTTTTCTGACATATTTTGTGACTGTCCTAAATTACAAACATATTGGGAAGAGGTTCAACAGGAAATAGGAGAAATTATGGGTCTGGACGGACTAGCTGATTTCAAGGCAAATGTATCTGCCAGGGTATTGGGGAAAAATTCTCGGAGTTCTTATGATACTAGGCCATAAAATGATCACAATAAACTGGCTTAACCTAAGTACTTGTGAACTGTAGACGTGCACCGTAATGAAAGCATAACAAAGACGCTGTAACTCAGAGGGACATTTATTTAGAAAGATGCTATTCTGTTATATTATACCTCACAACGTAAGCACACCGCACATATTCAATTGGAACATTTGGGGTGAATGTGAAAATGTGTAAGTCTTGTCTTTGTCTTTGTACTGTCACCTATTCTCTAAGCCCACATTATTTATGTGTGTAAAATTGCGCTGTTGAGGAACTTGTTTTAACAAATGTTCAAGAAGCTAATTTCAGGTTGGTTGGAACAGTTCTTTATGTCTCTCTCCTGGTCCTCATCCTCAGCCCGCTCACTTCTTTCCGCACGTCTGCTTGGATCCCACCATCACCCTCCACGGACCCTGACATGAACAAAAACTCCTCGTTCTCCTGCTCTGCTTCTTCCTCCGGGTTGGGACCACCCTCACAGCTGAACTGCAGGCTCTCTGCCTCCATCACCGGATCATCGTCGTCCACTTCCTCTTCCTCTTCCGCCTCTGTGCCCTCGTCTTCTTCCTCTTCCTCCACCTCATCTTCCTTCTCTTCTTCCTCCTCTTCATAATATTCCTCCTTCGGGTAGTGGAACACATCCCTCTGGTCACTAAAGCTTATTTGCTTCTTCCCTCCGATGTAACACCGCAGCTCGTTGCTCACCTCCAGTCCGAGTCTCTCCTGCCTTCTCTCCGCGGCAGGCTCGGACGAAGGAAGACTGAGCAGGAGCCTTTTCTCTGCTACCCCTTCTTCATCCTCTTCCTCTTCTTCCTCCTGCATCTCTTCCGCCACGGCCTCCACTTCTTCTTCTTCTTCTTCTTCTTCTTCTTCTTTATCCTCCTCTTCCTCCTCCTCTTCCTCCCCATCCTCCTCTTCTTCCTCATCTTCTTCATCCACCTCTTTCACTATGGATAGTTTCCTTGCCCTGACCTCTTCCTCCTCTTGCTCCATCCTCTCTGCCAGGGCCTCGGCAGTGGGCTGCACTCGGGGCTCCTCCAGGATAAAAGAGTTAAATCTCTGTCGTTCATCGTCATCATCGTCGTCGTCATACACTGGGTAGGTCTCCACTGGGTAGCCTGCATTGCAGTACAAATAGAAATGTGTTAGATTGATCTGAAGACAAAATCTGCAACAAGTGCGAGTTTCAGTCGAGGAGTTTTGAGGTTCAGATTTTGGCGTGTACCTTCCCAGTCTGCTCCGTAGGGGACTTGCTCAGCCTCCATCTCTGGGGAGGCTGCCTCCAACCGGCCCTCTTGCATCAGCTGTGTGATCTGTCTGAGCTGCCGGAGTAATTTCTCCTCCTTCTTTGATGTTGAAGTTTTACTCTTCCTCCTTCTGCCACTGGGGAGCAACACAGATATGGAATGAGAGTCAGGCAAGATGGCAAGGCAAGGGCAAATCACTCTGATTTTTGGATCTGAGTGAGTGGAGGCCCTGATTAGAGATGTTTTCTTTATGAATTAGTTGTGTCTAATAAAAATCAACTATATAAAGTATTTCTATCTACTTAGTATGTACTTAGTATTAGTATGCCCAAAAGTGACATGATTCTTATCCAACAACCTCGCAACAAAATCATGTTTTCTTTCCTTACACATCATTTCCCTTCACATAACCTGCGCTATTATGTGACTTAGGGACTTTTATAGAAGAGTAGTAGCAGTAGCTGTCAAGTAAAATATGCCAGTGGCCTTTCCACCTCAGAATAATTTTCCCTTTCATTTTCAGCCCCTTCATTTGCATGCCAGGTCTAAGCTGATTTATCCCAGTGTGAACTCATTTTTTTTCCTGTGCTGTGGGCAGTGGAAACTAGGATATCAAGAGAAAAAATAAGTCTATACCTCCCAGAACCTCGACTCTTTGCAGAGACAATCCTCTCCATCATCCTTTCTGTGTGCAGGAGCCTCTCCTGAAGCCTGGCAAGTTCATGTTCGTTTACTACATGAACGACAAGAGAAAACATCTGTGAATAGCAACAAATTATACCCAGACGTGTAAATGTATATGCTGCTGAGACTCATGCATATGTTTTGAGGTGAATTGTTGAAAACATAGCAAAAGTGCCATTAACACACCAAAGTCCCTTTAAATTTGGCTATTCTTTTACTGTGGCACTCAATAGCACTAATTAATGATTATTTGTTAAGAAAAAGCCAGATATCAAAGATATGTATAAGTATTATATTATTATATCAGTAGGAATCCCAGGCCTGATAAAACATTTTTGGGGGGAATTACACTTGAAGGTACTTACGTATCTTGCTCTGCTTGTTTTCTTTGGCGACTGTAGTGTAGTTTTCTGATTTAGTATTCTTCCCCCTACAAGTCAACTGCGAACATAAAAAATATTTTACAGAATAGCAATGTTAATCGATAATTTAGAGGAATCTTCAGTGCATGTGGAGTAGAAACACAGTGTTGTCACACAGATCCTGTGATATTCCTCGTTATGCTGTATTTATATGACAGATATAGTGTAAAGCTGCACGATAACACTTTATAGTCATAAATGGTGCTTTATATGAAGTGTCTATAGTATGGAATATTAATATAGGCTGCATACCATGCAGTAATTACCTTATAGATGATATAGAAGATGTAAAGAAAAATCCCGAAGCCATATATGGGTATGACTTGAGCCATCAGGCTGCTTTTTTTGCCACGTACGATGCCTTTTACTTTGACGTTGATGGCTTCAGCACCGTTTGTCATGGAGAAGGAAGTGTCCATACCCCATCCTTCTGGGTCCCCTGGTAAAGACAGCTGATGGGTCACAGGAGGGTAGAAACCAGGCCCAACTGGAGGAGGCAAAATCAATCAATATCAAAAATGACAACAATTTCAATTTTAAATATTTCACAGTGATCTCGTCCTCAGCCTTCTTGGTGGCTTCTTTTCCCATTTTAGAAATCACTTAGGAAATGAATAAGGGTATAATGATACTTTCTAAATGTTCTACTAAATCCCTATTATTTTTAAACACTGCAAAGTTTCACAACATTAAACTGATTTCTTATTCAGTCCATTCAGTTGTGCAATATTTGTGTGTTTTGGATCAAAAAATCTGGGGAGGCCCTCTCGCATTTTGGCTGAATATTGAGAACGATTCAATTGGCTTTTTTAAAATTTGGAATATTCAAATTTATGGCAATTGATTACAATCAGTTTTATTTAGTTATCTTTTTTAGAGTGACATTTCACATAAAATAAGACATTAACACAGAGACAATAAAATATGGTCAAAAAATAGGAAAAGGGTCCAATAGAATTATGATAAAAAAGTGAACGGGAAAATAGAAAATGAAATAAAAATAAATCAAGGCATTTCATTGGTGATGTCATGTTCACGATTAAATTGGCTAGAATGACATTTCTTTAAGTGATTTTCGCCGCCCTCAGTGCCCGTGTGCCCCAATAATGTGATATCATTATGATTGACAGCAAGTTCGACCAATTACAATCGAGTTCAAACAGCGCTTACATAGCCGCTCAGCCGGTGGGCTACTACTGCAGTGAAGAAATTTACTGGCGTTACATACTTGTTTGGCTAACTGGTCAGCTAAAAAAAAGTTACGGTGTGTCGTTCAAGTTTTAAATTGCCTTTCACCAAAGAATAAATGTCATTATAGCAGGGAAATACACGGTAAACAATCGCACATAATTATTAAAAAAATTAGATAATGAATTATAAGTCAAAACGCGCCATCTGTTGGTGGCTAAACGCACTGTTAGCATGCTGCCACTGTTAGCTAACAGCTGTAAACTGAACACCAAAGAAAACTTTGGATTGAACAGCGGGCAGGAGTCAAGAATCACCAGGTGAGTACTGTGATTGTGATGGACACAGTCAAGAAATACCTGCGTGTCTGTGTGACATTTAGGAGAAACATGTTATTATTAATATGTGTAAGACATTTGTAGCCTTTGTTAGCTTGATTTGTTCGCTGATCCACATGATACCTGTGGTTATTGATTATTGCCCTCTGGCATTAGTTTGTGGTCATTATTAAGGTTTTGTTATCTTTACTTTACTGTTTTGCCAGAATAACAGTATTGAGGATTTTTAATAATTGATTGTCTTTTTAGCCACTAGACAGTGATAAAATGTATCAAAACTCATAAAAATGATTAACCATATTCTTCCGTCCATAATCAAATCTTTATCCAGATGTGAACAAAATTGCATTTTCAACATTAGGTGATGTAGAAAAAGTTGTCACCTGCTTGTAAAATGGCCATGGCATGGCTACCAATCAGAGTAACCTAACCTTCATTGCAAATATTGTGTGGATACAGAAATCCAAGAAATGTGTCTCAGTATTGTTGTTATTATTATTTACGTAGTACCACAGTGGTGCTTTCCATGAAGCACTTTAACAGTTCTTGGTGAAAGCTCCTATCTTTTATCAGTCAAGTAACCAATCTCTCCAGGTTTGTGTGATAAAATGGGTCCCTATATTGACTGAGTGATTTTGATAACACTTCCAAAATGTGCACTACTTCATGTTAAACTATCACCGGTTTAATAAGAAAAAAACCCATTCATATGGAATGGGAAAACATTTTTAAGAAGCAACGTGGTTATTTATGATTGAGACAGGTATATGTTTAAGCAGAAGTATAGAAATCGTCGTGCAAATTTAAGGCAAATGTTCACATCCATCTTTAGATCTGCCAAACTCAACAAATGCAGCAGCGGAATCAGTCAGTACTTTGGTGATAAAGCATCAAACAATAACAATAACACACAATCCTACAATAGCTTTTCTTTTTGCTTAATATATGTTGTGTAACACGACGATAAACGTGTGTGCACAACGATAGGGCCCAAGGCCGGATGCACTCTGTAGGCCTATAGTAACAGCTGGCAACAAGAACAGCAGTGATAGCAACAACAACAAAAAAAGACATCGGCGCAGGATGGAGATGGATGGATGGATGATGATCTGATAAGCCGCCTTACCCTCAGGCTGCCCCATCTCCTTTTTCCCTCTGGATAAAAGTATTCTGGGCAAGAAGAGAGAAACACAGAGAACAGAGCATGATATCAGAGTAACCTTCTGGCAAGTTGTTATAGACATTTTGTCTCTGAAAATAACAGCGCTGCGTTTATTTCACTTGAACAGGAAAGCTGGTCTCCACAGATGTCATCCCTCATCTGGTGACGTCCCTGCCCAGATTAGACCAGATTAGACCAGATGCCTTCAAGTGCTATTTGAATTATTGACTACAAATCCCCACAGAGGGAATCAACTGACCTAGGGCATAATAATAATAATAATTATAATAATAACAATAATAAAAACATTTTTGTTGGATTTTTGGGACCACATCAAAGCTTCAGCAACCAAAGTTAACAGATAGATGGGGTGGCCTGCTTAGACACAAAATCAGAATCAATGTGCCACCTTTACACTTTGGTAAAGTATGGGACCCAAACATTAACAAACAGCGCATATTTTTCCCTCTATTCCTTTGCTCAAGATGCTGATCTCTCAGCAAATGCAGTTCCCATTTCAGATCAGATTTTCCATTAGGGCTGCAGTGTTAAAACAATAAATGAATCCCCAACTGGTTTTCATCACGGGTAATTGAATAATCTTTGGGTTGTGGATAAAACAAGACATTTGAGGTCATCTTGTGCTTTAAGAAACACTGATTGACATTTTCCACCATTTTATGACGTTTTACATACCAAACAACAAATCAAATAATCAATAAATCATGTAATAATCAACAGTTTAAATGTTTTTTAGCCGTAGCAATATTGCTCATTGTTATTAATTTTGTCCTAAACATAACAGGATGGAGCAAGGATGGTAGTTTTGTGTTATTGTACCCAGATTTGATGCACATGTTCACATACACAGATCTTGATAAATCAAGGTGTTTTTTTTTATACCCCAGGAGACTACACAAGTCCACGTTTATCTTTCAAAAATTGATTACCTTTTTAAAACTGTTTTTCCATTATTTAGGGTCATTGCAGCAGCAAGAAGTAGCTGGAAAATGAATCAGAAACCTTGATTATAATCAAGTCATGAAAGCTTTTGGCCAGAGACAGTGAGGAAAAAATACCCGGTACATGGTAATGCAGCTGTTTGGCTGGCTGATCTGTGTTGATTGACAGAGGCACTGTAGGATACCAGTGTGTGACATAAAGGCAGTTGTAATTTGGGTTTGATAAAAGTGAGAGAGTGATGGCTTTTATGGAACATTCATTGCTTTATGCTTTCTCAGGAAAAAAGTGTTTCTTATGTGCCAGTCTCCTACTGGATATCATTTCTCAATGGAATAGTCATTGTGTTGTGCTTTAGAGAGATAATGAAAAAGTAAGGAGGAATGAAACTTTGTTTTTATTTGAAACAGCATGTGTATTGTCTTCAACTTGCTATGTTTTATATTTCTAAATGATAAACTCAGCCTGCTGAAGATGTCAAAGATAGGCCGTCATTGATGCTGTATTGAACCAAGGTTTAAGTACATCATCTCCTATTTTAAAACAGCACTTTCTAACATTCAGAGGGTGACATAATTGCAGTAAAGTTTTGTTTTTAGTATAAAAACCTAATGTGAAGTGCAAGTGTTTTTGTACCATACATTCTTCTGCAAATAGACAAACTAGCTTTGTGCTGTTCGATTTCTAAAACAACTGCCAAATGTTATTTCACAAGATGTGTTATTTACATTCAAGCAAAGGCCTTGAGTACACAACTTGCATTTAGGAATCAGATTTTTACAATGAACACTTGAAGGCATCACATGACCTACCAACCCTCTTTAGACTGTCTGGTGTGTTATCCCAAAGAGCAGCAGATGGCAGTGCAGGCTCAGATACAGTGGGATGGCATGGGGACGACAGAAGATCACCTACTCTGAGTGCCAACAGTGAAGTAACTGAAGTCTAATTTATGGTGTCTAATAGATTTGTTCAACACATTTTGTATCAAGCAACTAAGGAGGATTTTCTTTGCTTAGATTTTTTTGTACCCAAATCCCCATGCAGGCTTAAAACCTTTCTAGCTTGATAGGGATGGTGAAGCTCATGTGTTGCTGCAATATTAGAGTACACATTTAGTCAGCTGTAATAAGACATCACTTCACTAACACCATAGGGGCGCCTGTGTAGGTCTCAATATTAGGCACATAATAATTCTTGTTTTTAATCATAATTTAGATAAAATGTAATTTAATTAAAAACAATGCACAGGGTGTTAATTGAGGACAAACAGTGATAACAGAAAATTAATGGACCACATGACATATATGCAGTCATAAAACTCAACTAAGAAGGAGGCATTGGCAAAATTTAGCCAGTGTAAGATATGTAAATAAGCTATAAATTCAGTATTATTATGTAGAATATATTACAGATATCTTAGCCCTTTTTTCTGCTGTGATAGTGTGATAAACTATTAATGAGTCAAATGGTAGCTGTTTTTTTCAAACCATTGGTGCCATTATTCCTTCATTTATAATAAGCTATTTTAAAGGTGCAGCAGTCTTTTTAGCACTTGAGCTCAAACCAACATGAACAAAGGTCAAGTAGGTGAGACCCAGAGGACTTATTAGCCAAAAGGGCCATGACCGAACTCCCACAGTTATCTTTTAGAGAATATTTATCAGGAGTCTAAAGGTTTTTTGAAGCATTAATCAATAAGTTAAACCCTGAGAAATGCCCAGTAAGTGCAGCGGTCAAATATGTAATTGATGGTAAACATGGAATCAAATATTAGGTGTAATGGTTTTTGCTTTGATGCAGCAATGCAAAACACCTTACAATACATCTCCATACACGACATGAATGCATGAGGGGCTAACAGGCACCGATCCATTGTACATTTATATGGTACAAAACAGGAAACACATCTAAAATGGTGATGAGATGTTGTAAAACTTTTGCACAAATACATTCAGAAAGAAATCTATGCAAATGATTTAGAGACTGCTGAAGGGCTCAAGAGAAGTGGGGCAATGTGAAGGGATACCTGACCTTGTGTTTAAATTAAGATATGTATCTATGTTCTTCTATGCTTTGTTGCTACCCCTTTGGGGTTGACCATACGTTTCATATACCTCAATTTTAACTTTCAGTGATCACCGACTTTCCACTTTGGATAATTTTTTAATGTATGTCTTGATGTTTTATTGTTTGTTTTGTTTTTATGTCAGCACTTCCATCACCATTCATAGCAGCTTTAGGTTCAGTATTTGTTCCAGTTATGACAGAAATGTGATACTGCAAAATGTAACATTAACACAACAGTATTTAATGTTATGCTAGTCTAGTCTTAATAGGCTAATTTACGCTAGCTTGTACCATTACTACATTTTACTTGTGCAGTAAATTATGGTCAGTGTATAGATAGATAAATAACAATGTCAAACATCCGTTCAACCAGCTGTGAGGTGCAAATATCATGAACATGGTGCATAGACTTGTTTCTCCCTTTTTTAGAGAATGTTTAAAGCAGATTGGGTCTATGCATGAAAATAATCATTTCGTTGAAGTCAGTCAGGTTTAAAGTTAAACTCTCAACAACATGCAACCTAGGCTTTTTTTGTGAATGTATATGAGTCAAACCTTCGTGTAAAATCATAATTGCGATGAAAGAGGCACTTTTAAGATTTACCGTATTTTTGTTTTCGGGCAAGCTCATTTTCAATGAGAGTTCAAGGGGCACTTTGACGCTACCATCAAAATTGCTAGTTTTAAAACATTAAGAAGGCTCGACACAACATGAAACTTTGCTCATAGTGTCACCAGGGTCTCTACACATGAACACGAGCATTGAGAACATTGTTTGTGTACACAGAGTTTAATAAAAAGAGAGTTTTTGGACAACTCATGTTAGCAGATGATTCCTCCGCTGCTGTCCTGCTAGTGAGAAGTGTCGATTTCCAAATGCAACTTAACATGGAGGACAATTAAGTTGCACCACTCCTAAAGCTTAGTTCCATATAAATGCACGGATAATTCCTTGTTTTGTCATTAGGGAAAAACAATATTGACCTTGAAGATGAGAAAGGAGCCTCATATAAGAAACAATACAAAAATCAAAAGCCGGAAAAGTCACGTGAGATATCGCGGATAGTTGTTGCTGGAAGAGAGTAGCGCTCTACCTTAACTGTCCTCCAGGTTACGTCGCATTCGGAAATTGAAACTTCTTGGCTGCCATGACAGCAGCTAATGGAACAAGCTACTGCTAAGGTGAGTTGTTCTTTTTAGCAAACTCTGTGTACATAAACAATGTTCTCAATGCTCGTGTTCATGTGTAAGGTAAATCTCAAAAGTGCCTCTTTTGTCGTAATTATGCTTTTACGCGAAGGTTTGACTCATATACATTCACAAAAAAAAGCCTAGGTTGCATTTTGGCGAGAGTTTTACTTTAAGGATCATTTAAAATGCCACTTAACTTAATGTAAATAGTTACTTGCAAATGCTAATTTTTGATCAGATTTGTTGACCTCAGTACTCAGTGGGTGGTGATGCCCGTTGCTAAGAATAGTACTTAAGGATATGATATTTAACATTTTTACATTAAAATGTCTAATACAACTAGCTTGATTATTTATTTTGTGAAGTAAGGTACTTACATTATCCTTAGTTTCTTCAACAGTGTTCAAACCTACAGACATCCGTAGATTTATTCAAGGTATTGTTGCGTTTCATTGGGTCAAAATTTCCAGGAGAGAGTCAGGGGAAGAACGTCAGTTACACTGTGACAAAACATCAAGTGAACTCATAACTTACCTGAGTCACACTGATAGATTTTCAGCAATGTTCGTTGTTTAACAGTCAAGACAACAATTCCCATGATCCCACTCTGCTTACATCTTTTGTTTTGTTTTGTCTGAGAGACCTCCAGTGGCAGAAATTACATACTCTTCTTTTAAATGCAATGACGAGGCCCTTCTCATGTAAGATGCATTGTGGAGTTCCCCAGGGGTCATATCTAGGCTCAGTTCTGTATGTCATCTTGAGGCCATCTATTGCATAGACATACCATCAGTGACCTTGTTATGCAGATGATATGCAGCTCCACCTATTATGCAATTCTCAATACCCACAGGGGATTTCATGGTCATTATAACCATCTCAGAGACATTCAAAAGTGGATGGCTCAATTTCTCTTGCAGCTCAATGCAAATATGCACTGAAATATTTGTCACTTGATATGAAAATGAAAAATCCTCCATTACACGAAATACCTCACAGTGTCACACACAACGTTATCACATCTCCAAAAACTTGATATACTCATTTTTTGTCTAAAATCATCACCTCTTATTGATGTATTGTATTGTCTCTGTATTCTGTAATGCAAATAAGTCATTGCTTCTTACTTGTTCAAATGCATCAGCTAAACACTTATATGGTACAAAGTGGACACTCTTGCAACCCTCTATTAGCTGCCTTTAGAATTGATTTTAAGCTCTTAGTGCTTTATAGTGTTCATATAATAGCAGCACACTGCTTGCAGAACTGCTTTAGAGAGGTTGTGTTTCCCCACCTTGGACAAATTTCATGTGGCAATTGCAGCTGGCCATGAAGGTTATGAATGCTTCACAGTGAGGAGCCGTCTGCTAATTAAATGGTTATTAAGAGGTGCTCTGGAGGCTGAGGCCTACTGTCTATTGCTTGGTACACCAGTAGAATCTGCACCTTTGAATCTTGCGAGTAGGCTCACCTGGTTACCTCAACTTTTGTGCAGTTATGTCTAACTATTATGACCTGCAGACCTTAAGTCTTTCCAGTAGTTTGTGCTCTATAGAGAGGAGCTCAGGCTGGCCTCTGGCTGGCGTATTCTGCAAGGGGGGGGGCACCTCTGTGTTCTTCAAGATTTTGTGGGTTGTGAGTGTCCCTGTTGGATGGTTCTCTACTGCTACTCATTTAATAAGAAGTTGGGCTTGAATTTGTGGTTGCATCAGTGAGAACAGTTCTTTCCTAACAGCCTTTGGCCAAGGTTTACCACAGTAGCAAAGACTTTGAAAGGGCGGAGGTCTGTATGCATATGAAATAGTAGTTACCTCAGTGTAACTCCAATTCTGTGAATACTAAAATAGCCCTCTAACAGCAGGTCCTTTGTTGAAAAAAGTCAAGTTCAGCTCTCATAGAGGACAAGCTGCTATCTGATTGGGTAGTGGGCATAACAACATGCAATTGTCCTGAAACCGATCCTTTGGGAACAAACGTCTGGTAAAACCTTTTAAATAAAAGTCAAATTACACCCACAGGTGTGTTTAGTACTATTCTGTTGTGCTACTCAACTGAGTTGGAGTTGACTGCACTCCTTGCACATACTATAACTATAGAATGCAGCAATCACGTGTGGCCATTATTTATATAAAGTTTAGTCTTTCTTTTAGAGAATAACTTAAACATTTTTCTTATAACATCATGTTTTGGCTTAATTGAATATTGTTGACAACTAAAGGTCCACTTTGTAAGAAAGATGATTTTTGGGTCTCATCCCCAACTTGTCAAATACTGACGCTTTGGGCAAAAATCTACTTTCTTCCATATATACCTTTTATAATAGAGAAAAATGTGTCTTGGTCAAGGACCACTCTACTGACTGGAGTAATGGAAATTCTGAGGTAGACAATACTGGACCATCAAGGCCTCAGTAGTAACCTTTAGTGCAACACATGGGACCATTTGCCCCTCTCAAGCACAATAAAAATCTTAGTCTAAGACGTGCTTATATGTATAGATATAGATATACAGGAAGGACGCTAAGTTTTCTTTATAATGTCAAGACACTAACTCATTGCTCCAAGGTGGATATTTGACACATTTTATACAATTGTATGCAAGTTGTCTACCAATGAAAACTGCAATCCTGCTGTTTGTTGTGTTCAGATAATTATTTTCTAACAATACATTCCTCATTAGAACCGTTGTGCTATACTTTCCAGACGGTGTTGACAGTAAATTCAATTAGAATGTTGTAAAATGATGTGTGTGACAACAACAACAAGCCATGACACTGAATTTGTACACTGAAACAGTAAGAAGACATTCTGTAGCACAATGAGTCTTTTTCATTGTTCGTGTTAAAACTATAGTTATGTGTTTTGATTAAAGAAGGATTTTCTTCAGTGTTCTGACTGGCATCTCATTTGCAGCAATGTAGGGTTTCATTTCAATCATACAATGGTTGTAGACCTTTTCAATCTTGGATTATGAACTGTTGACCTTCATGTGACAGATTCGTTTGCTGACCACAAGGCAGGCAGAGGTGTCAAGTGACTACATCAAAATTCTTATCCTTACCTTCTGCAAATCTGCTGACTATTAGAATTATCACCAAAGGATATGTAGTCATGGCAGGATAGTTACTTTTGATTTCTCCATCAAGATATTGAAACGTATTTGTCATTACTTTGGGGATGCTGCCTTGTGACTGGTTGTATGCATAAAATGGTTGTATCCAAAATACAGATGAAAATTCTGTCATAGCTGGCATGGAAGAACATTATTGGCCATGCCATACACCCTCTATAAGCTTTTAATCTTAGGAAACAAATATGCATTTGTGTACCCTCTCTGGATGAATGGATTATAGATTATCACTGCCAACCAGCATATGATGCCAACAGAGATTATGGCTGCTGTATGTTGAATAAAGCAGATACCACTGTTTGGGAAATTGTTGGCACCATGAACTACTTCAAAGTAATTTGGATGTGCTGCAGTGTTCAAATCATAGAGGGTATTAGCCATTTATCTGTAAAGATTCTTTTTCATAACAGGCTGGTATTTTAAAGACAGTTGAGTTCTGAATTGCCATTTCGACCCATGCTCCCTGTTTCTGTTTTCTATTCCTATTATTCCAGTCAACTCAACTGTGAACTGGCTCAAAATGTATTCCCATATTTCCCCATAATTGCAGCATTGTTGAAATAAGACTTTCATCGTTCTCATGGAAACCCCTGAGTACACATCAAGCTGTGCAATTACTCAAAAAATAAAACCCGCTAATGTCAGAGTGGTGAAAATATCACAGTGCACTTCCATTCCAAAAATCCAGCTGGGAAGTATTAAATTTTGAATCTGACCACATGCATATTCACAGCCACAGCTCTTTTAAGAAATTACATGCAGGCTGTTGGCCCTTTCTGGGTCGTTCCTTTGAGGCTTTGTCTTCTTTTAGTGATGCCATACTGGAGGTATGTACAATTCACTCTACTCTACAGTGCACCATATTGTTAATACCAGCACTTGTCCTTTATCTGTTTACTGCGCCTCTCTCTTATCAAGCCTTTAATTACTTAATTATTCTTCATTGGGCTCAATTAAAACACAATGGACTCTGCTGCTGCAAAAGTCAACTATTGCAGCTTCTGCTCAGCAGTATACAAAGCACGGGAGAGATGGGCTGTTGCAGTTGGCCTTCTATTATGTACTTGGAATAAATGAGATTCTGTTATTCTTTGGATGAAAGTCTGGCCTTTCTGATTATTATGCTAACAGCAAAATATAACATTGACTTTTATAAAATGTTCATGCTCCTGGAGTCGAGAGAGGAATAGATTCACATACATGGCAATCAACGCACCTTCCCCAAACAAAATTACTTTTTAGAAATAGAAATCGTTTTCTTTCTCTATTCATGCAAGTGATTTGTTGCGCAATGTCACCTTACTGAATAGCAGCAGACCAGGTTTACATCAGGTTTTTTTTCCACTCCTCCCCGTGCCTCTATCTAAATCAGTCAATTTATTTCCAAATTGCATGTCGAGTGTAGGAGCAAGGGCTTATGGCAGTATATTAAATCAATGCACTCCCACAGTATGTATTTTGAGAAGGTTTAATTTTTTTCCTCTTTTTGCTGATATTGATGGGGATGCACCTGGCTTTGAGTGTCATGAAGGACACACTGTCACAAATTTGAATCCTGTATATTCATAGAAGAAAGACAGTCGTGAAAAGGGAATGAGGTGGATTAATGGAGTCGAAACATGCTTTACAATATAGGCCAGACCTTGACTGTCTTTTAGTCGTATGGTTGGCAGTCTGCACACTTTAATTTATTAGTATCAGAAGGACAGACACTATCTCCAAGGGATGCAATTTAAATTTGTGTTGCTTCTATGGGCTATCATGAACAAAACATGCACACACCATGCTGTGGAGAACTTGAATATGAGCTCTTCGTTCTGATTGCAAATACACAGCATACATGTATAAGTAGAAACAGGATTTTCTCTGAGTGGACAGGCAGCTCAACTAACCTTTGCAGTACATCTCTCTGTTATCTTACCCTTTAGTTGTCTTAGTTGAAGCATCTATAGTATTCTTTCTTGAGCATGTTGCATTTTTGATTCAAATTGAAAGCACATAGTTGTGTCCCATCTATACTTTTTATTTTTTTAAACACAAAGAGAATGCATTTAGGGCCATATGTAATTATTTTCATTATCACTTAGTCTGGTGATTATTTTCTTGATTAATGAATTGAATATTTGGTCAATGAAATGTATTCAATAATGAAAAATACTCTTCACTCTTTCTTCAAGCTCAGGGTGGCATCTTAAAATGCCTTTTTTTGTCCAATTATCAGTCCAAGATGAAAAGATATTCAGTTAGGAGTGATTGTCAAAGCAGTTGCCAATTCATCTTCTTTTAATTGACTTACAAATTAATCAACTTTATGCTTCAGCTCTATACATAATAAATAAATGTCTTCAGGCATCGGCTTCAGGTTGCGGAAACTAAAAATATGGTTGCCACTTGCCAATTATTCGTCATATAATACTGTATTTTGAGCAGTTAAGATTGTATGAAGTTATTTGTCAACTTAATAATATAAATCTGCCATGAAAAAATATTTTAAAGCATTTTTGCAGCAACCAAAACAATAATCTGAATCCTAACAGAATTTGAGCATGTCCCTCACTCAGTTCCTGGTACACAAAATACAAGCAGTGCAGTTGTTGTCGTGTTTTTCACAGATTCAACTGTTCATCAGTGACTGTCAAATAACTTAATTTTGTTCGACATTAAAGGTGCAATTTTTAAGAAGCCACCTGTCAAATTCATGCTCACAACACATAGGGGCCAGAATATAACCAAAGTAACCGCTGTGAACTATAGTTGTGCTTTACTAGTTAGCTCAGTTAGGTGTCCAGCTTATGGTTTAGACTGGGAGCTCAGGGACCAGGGGAGTAATAGTGTTCACACTGTAGCACAGGAGATTTGGACCTTGATGGGGTGGGGCTAGCTGGTTAGCATGCTAACTTCAGAAAACTGCTATTTCTTCACATTCGTTTGATAACTGTTGCTAATTTTTAAATGACTTCAACAAAAATTCTTACACATTGTCCCTTTATTGTTCTGACTGCAACACCAACAAATATCACTAAAGCAGCAAATATGGAAATTGTATTTTGGGGTTGCATGTTTTGCTCTTTGCTGTTTTTATAAGTTAAAAAGTGGTTGCCACCGATGGCAGCCAAAGGCCAAGACTTGGTTGCCAGTTTCTCAAAATGGTTGCCAATGGCAGCCCACTAGTTGTTTCTGCGAGCCCTGCATTGTTGTTCCCATTTGAACGAATTATCAGGTCTCACCCCTCTCTGTCATGGAAGACCTTTTGCTCCCCCATCAAGTGTTAACATTCAGAACAGCACTTTCGAGATTTAAATTGAAGTCAGGTAGTTTGTTTTATTGAGTTTATCAATCGAGTAACTTGGTGCGTACTTTGTCTGTTCTTTTCACTGATGTAGTCTACTCTGATTTTGCATCCAACATTGATTATTATTGATTATTAATTAACACTTTTTGATAGAGAAACATCCAACATATTTAATATATTATTAATGATGAACCCATAATTAATTGTTAAAGCAGCTGATTATGAATTTAAAAATAGCTTAGTACTATCTCTAGTTTTAAACAGTTTTGCCCCTAAATTACATCAGCTATGCTTATGCAGCTCTGTTTCCTGGTTTGCTTTTGTATGTTTGTGTGGATTTTTTTGAATTATCTCTTCAATTAGTCTTTTTTATGCAGTTCAGCACCTCTACTTTGTCTTAAATGTTGAAAAAAATCTCAGGAACTTTAGTTGTTGGATTTTCTGCTGAAAGTTTATTGAGCTGCATGTGTGTACTTCATTTTAAATGTTTGATAGCAGCATGTCTCCCCTGTGTGTTTCAGGCACCTTGAATGCCCTTAACCAGCACTAATAGGAGATAATGATTGGTGCGCAACAAAAAAAGAGAGATTCATTTTGAATTATTAACAAGTTAACTTTGTAGTGGAGGCACTTTATCCCCGAGGACAAACAGCCCAAATGTTTGCAAAATATAATTAAGCCGAGGCATCTTTAAATGTCATTGCTGCCTGTGCCATGTTTCAAATTGTTCTGCATCAACAGAATTTAACGAGATGGCTAAGGAATCCATTTCCTGCAAGCATGTGATAAGCCACACATACAGTGGAGCACTTTCATTGATTGCCAAAATAAAGCATTTTGTATGCAAATGGGGGAATGGAGTGGCTAAGCTGATTCAGCCTCATGGACACCAAATAATGGTCTTTACAATTAATACTTTTACATGCTATCCATTGAAAATTCCGTCTTCCATTTAATGGCTCTAAAACATTTACACATGCCCAGAAAAGAGGGGGAAAATGCACTGTGTTCCAATGGATTAATATGAAAGCCAACAAACAAATAAAGCCATGCATCCCTCCCTCCCCCCTGAGTATTGGTCCCTTTCCTGCCGTCTCATGCTCCTGCACATTTTGGATTAACTGATAATCTTTGAACATGAAGGAAGGTCTGCTTACCCCAAGGGGGTGGGATGTAGTGAGTGAAAGAGAGCACAGGATTGGAGGCAGTGCCGCATTGTTTGAACGTAATGTGCTTGTCTTGTTCTTGTTAACATGCAGCTCTTTTTGTAGCGGTGATAGGGCCTTAAATACGCCTCCTTCACTTTTGCAGGTTGGGTTACAGGAAACCCACAGGTCTGAATACTTAAAGGACACTGTGGTAACATGATTGTCAGCCGCAACAAAAAAGAGGAAGTCCACTTAAAACTGTGGGTTCAGGGGTATTTGAGGGGACCAAGAAACCACTTGTAGTCAGTTAGTGTAGATATCCTTGGAGCCTGCTGTTGTCTCCCCATCTGGTCAGATCTGGTTAACTGTTGTGTTACAACAACAGAAGGAAAGTACATTTGAATAGACTTCTTCACTGGCTTGGCTAGTAGATGTTTTGACCAATTTGTGTCCTGTCCTGTACTTTGTCCTGGGTTGTCTAGAGTGTTATCCAATACAAAGGAAGTCTTGTTACACTGGATGGCTGCTTTGCCCTCTCTTGTCATCTGTCTTTGCATTGTGTCTAGTTTGTGTGACCTCGAAGGAACCTTTTGTCATCAGTACTAGTAGTGCAACATCTTTAGTTAGGATCAATCTTCGACTTCTGTGAAATTGATATTACAGTATTTTCACATTTAGAAATCCATGAGAACAAATGATCAAAAACTCCTATCTGTGACTTGTCCTGGGTTGTGAACAAAGCTATCTAATGATGGCATTTATTGTCGTTTTTATATTGTGATGAAATGACAGAACATCTTACCAAATACCTTAATTTTGTGTTAAACACCTTAAACAATATAATGTATTAGAATATATTAATTAATAATGAACTAAATGCAGCCTGTTCAGATCCTCCCCATTATTATTTCTCAAAAAATGTATATATCATTTAATATTTAACACAAGATGGAGCATCTCATCTATTTACCCAGCCATCTGTACATGGACATGAATTGGGCACAAATTGTGCATTATTTCTTTTATAACTCAGCCAAAGTCTTAAAAGGAAAATGTATGTTCTTTTACATGAATCCTAAATATGAAATTGTGTTAGTTTTTGTCAAACTGATTTTTATTGACATATAATATACATCATAATCTTCTCCAAAACTTGACCAAAGATTAAACTTGACCTATAGAGTAGATTTGAGTGTTTCTCCAATTGAAAATATCTTTTTTCTAACCATAACCAAAGTTCTTTGATGCCTAAATCTAACCCCAGACTGGATGCAAATCCTGGGCTCTGGTGTTGTGGAAAGGGACTCTAGTGCAGTGGTTTCATTCAGTTAAAGAAACACGGTGCAGGCATGAAAACAAAGGAACATCCTGTCGACTATACAGGAGTTCATGTCAATTTCACAAACTGCAGTGCTACTATCCTGCTTTCCTAGATCCTGTGCCTGTTCCTGCACACTTTACTTTGTTCTGGTCTGCCTTTGTAATGTCCCGTATCATCGGTGTCCTGTTATAGGTTACATTTACAAGCTGGGAATATGTTTTACAACCCGGAATATTGAGCCACTGAAACATTTGTTCATGTATGGAAACAATAACAAAGATTTTTACAAGAGGGTTGTAACACAATGGCACAGAAAACACATTATGCACTGATGAGGGTAAAGTGTAGTACAACAGCACACAGGAGGGTTCACGCAGTATCTGATTAGGAACAACAAACAACAACTAACACAGATGTACGTTCATGCTGATATGGCGGCTTTATTTAACCATTTACACATAAGGTAGTTCCATTCCATGTTTTTTATGCTATATGTAATGATAAAAGAGCATGTTAGTTGTGTTGAGGAGCAGTGCTGCATCATTGCAGACTTTGATGAAATAAAATAAAATAAAATAAATCAGAATTGTTTTATTGGATTTATTTGTCTCAACAAGTGCTATCTGGTCTTTGAGAAATGTTTTATTCCTGGTATTTTGGTTTGTGTTGTCCATCAAAGTTCAAGACCTCGTCTGCTATCCCCCCTTCATCCCTTTTGCGCTTTTGCCCTTCACCCCCGCAGTGTGTCATTCTCAAAAATATGAGTCCGGTACCATTTCAGAGTCAAGGACAGCAGCAAAAAACTGTTGACAGCAGTGTTTGAAGTTAATGAGAAAGCTGAGCCCCTCTAGAGCTACTGAAAGGTGGCGAGAGTGCAAGATGGGCAAGAAGGACGATGGTGATGGGGCTGACCTTCTGATCAGGTGAGCGTGAGGGGGGCCTGAGGACAGAATCCCCTCTCTGCTGCCCAGGCTGAAATTTTGTGCTTGAGAAGTGTTTAACTTTCTCAAATCCCAATTGCACTCAGTGGGGAGTGTCCTCTTTTCCCTTTTGCCCACAGGTTTAGTGCCTGCCCTTACGCCTAGGCCTCAGGCAGTCTGAGGAGGGGGGTTGGCGTTTGGAGGTTGGGGGCGAGGGGGTGGGGGGATCAATAGGATGGCAGCTTGCCTGTTTGACAGAGGTGAAGCTAAGCTAGGGGAGAGAGAATGGGGGTGAGATAGTGAGAGCTATAGATATCTGAGTAGGAATTATCCATGACACCTGGGCTCTCAAGCTGCAACCTTTAAGCACATGATTTAGGATCACCTCTATTTGTGGGATAGCCGTAGCAGATTCAGCACATTCAATCCAAACCATTGTGCTCTTTTAGCTCCCAGAGCCGAAAGACATTGTCAGTTGTTTGTTTAGAAACGCTCTCATTGTTAAATCCTTGTTCCTACATTGTTTCAGCCAGGTGAATTCAATTTGATTTTGTACCTTCTTTAGTTTCACTTAGTTGACAAGGAGACGTGGGAAAATCTCCTTTTAGTCATTCAGTCCAACCCTGTGTTTTTCCGCACCGCTGAATTGATACAAAAATGTTCTTCTTTTTCAAGCGATAATCTATCATTCCTAATAATCTTCCTTTGCTGTGAGAACGGTGTCAATAAACTGACACGTTAAGAACAAGCGCCACAGCCTTTATCTCTGTAAAAATCCACAGCCTTGTCTTCAAACAGAGACAAAAACAAACTCTCTGCTTTTATGTTATGCTTTATTTTTTAAAGGGGGATAACCCTGGATGAGACTGAAAACATTGGCTTTCAAAAGGTTGACATTTAACTATTGTAGATATAATGATGGATACAAGAGATGGAGCACATTAATGGAAAATGACGATGTCACAGTTCGTCTTCTGAGTTAAGGTACATTAATCCGTAGTGTTATGGGAAACGCTGATAGAAAAAATAAACGTACTGAAAATTTGTAAGAAGTGGCATCAATTTCCCTTTTGACTGTCAGTGAATGAAGATTTCTGAGCTGATTGTATTATTTACTCTGCTCAGAAAATTACAGAAGTGTAAAATCCTTGCAAGCATATTACTTGGTGTTCTTGATTTCTGGGAGTGATCCCAACAAAGGCAATGTAAATGTCATTGGTTTAAAATGTCCCATAGTGACAACTTAGCTTTCATCATACCTACATTAATTAAACTCTGCTTTACCATAGACTTTGACACAGTCATTTCCTGGCCAATTGTGTATGCATGAGTGGTTCTGTCTTGGTCTGCTTTCTGATGATAGGCCGATGCCGTACGTTGGTGAAAATAGCTCAAAGTCATCTGAATCTTTGAGGAGCTTATAAAGAGAGAGTGCAGAGGCAGGGACCAGGCAGGTTTACAGATCCTCTATGTGTCCAGACAAAGAGTGTCGGTGAAGTGAGGGATGTCAGATTGACGGGTTATAAGATGCACTGATAACATGAATGACGAAGCCTGCTTTAAAGGCAGAAATGCTTTTATGTATTCATCAAGTAAATTGCAAGCGCAGTCGGAAAAAGGGCATATGAGGACTTGCATTTACCTATTCTGTCATATAGTTAACATTAACTTGAAAACAACAAATCTACATTTTTGGGGTTGATACCAATATCTATAATCTGATAATGTATCTGATATTCCTTTTCTTAATAAGGATTCCTTAAATTATCTTTTTTTTTTAAATAAGGAATGGAAATACTGAAACATTGTTTCATCATTTATCAGTAGGTTAGATTATATTTGTTTGTAATAATGAAGCAGAAAAAATGTTTTGGAAAGTGGCAACCTTACAGAGCAGAGATGCAAAACAGCCTCTGCTCGGACATCTCTCCATCCCGTGTACTTGTTGAATAAAACATCCGTCTCATGCACAAGGTAACGGCAATGAGAGAGGCTTGTGTTTGCAGAGATGAAACTCCCTATCCTCCACTGTGCCCGAGAGAGTTTAGCCTTGATGCATTTTACACCAGCCCAAAAACCTGCGTTGACAAGTTATCTGTGACCTGTGGTGAGAGCGGGAATGGCTGCGGTGAAAATCAATCTTCGCCTCTCCTCTCGCCTTGAATACCAGCAGAGCAAACAAACAGGCCTAAACAATACGATATATACCACATATCAATTACACTAAATGCCTCAGTATCTATACTTCACTGTCCCAGGCACACACCGGTTACAAGGCACACACGCTGCTGTAAGACGATAATGGTGCTGCATTGTTCCTCACCATCTGGAGGGCTGATAAGGCCTGCCTGTGCATAGTTGATAATGAGAACAGGCAGAGGAAAAGTGAGTGTTAAACATTTCCTTGGCCCATGAAAAAGGTTCCATTAAGTCCACTGACCCCAATTGAATATTAATGAGCTAATTAACGGATTTATTGTTATGCGCAATTTCTGGAGGGGCAATTTTTTTTCAAGTGCTATTATTTTTTCTAATTATTTTCTGTACTTTTTATAATTGAATCTTTGTAGCTGCCAGCATCCTGTTTGTGCCTTGGCAACAAGAAAAAAGCAGCTGGCATCGGTTTTCCCTTCTATTAGCTCGCTGTAACTACAACAAAAAAAACCAGAGAAATGGTCTTTTCGATACCAGTGTTTTTGTCATCAAGACTACTCCTCTGTGCCTCCATCAGCGCAACACAAGTCCCAAAAATATTATTCTTTAAATGCACCACCTTGCTTATCTGTTTTAGATATATACAGGGCAAGGGATGTTAAGGTGTTGGATTACAAAAGTGCAATTACTTGGTTTACTGCATGCTGCATTGCATGGAGGACTTGACAAAGGTTTAAATGGGCAGTGACAGCTGGGCTTGATAGATAGCATAATCAGCTGATGTAGAAGATGCACTGAAGCAGTCCTCAGTGGACAGCTGGAGAGTACAGCCAGCTACTGAGAGAGATGGTAACCTTGGGAGGAATGACTACTGATACTTTGCTTAATGGATACATAAGATATGGACTACAGCAGCTTCAGGATCCACCTAAAGTAGATTGTGCTTTTAATTGTGCGATTGTTATTAAAATCGTGTACCCATGCTGTAATATGTAACACATTGTAATCATTCTCTCCAAGGTCAGTTTTGATATCTAAACATGACTATTTCCCCAAAAATAGTTCCTTAATGGTCCAATTTGTGAAAGTCAGTCTCATTCCTGGCTTGTCTAATACTGACGCGTTTGGTCAGTGGCTGGTCCAACTGACAAACCGATTGTGAATCAATTAACAACTGTCTTACAAATTGGACATTTTAAAGTGTAAACGGACAGCTTTTCAACTTTCCGCCCTCCTAGAGTTTCCCTGCGGTATAACTGCTGTCACAAACAGCAACATTAGCAACAAGGCTACCACTAGCAGCCTGGGTACTGTCCAAGCAAAAAACAACTGTAAGAAATTGCAATTTGACCTGGAAACCCAAATGTCAGCACCATGAACAAAAGGGTTACACAGGTCTTTTGTTTTACAGGTTTTGTTACTGATCTAGAAAAGTCCAGAAAGACACAACACTGGTGCCCTCCATCGAGTGAATGGCCGTCTGTTATCTCTTGTTTTACCTCGGTTTCTATCACTCTCCCTCTTCGCCTTCCTAGCCTCCTGCATCAGTGGGATCTTTTTATTTTGCAGTTATTCCAGTTGTTCCACTGTTACCTGGGGATACCAGGGAAACAGTGCCTCTTCCTGTTTTGCTTGCAATCACAGATATGCTTCAATTGTGCCGTAATTCGACCTTCGTTCAGTGAAAAGGCCAAATAGCATAGTGAAAGCAAGGCTTATAGGGATACACTCTATATGTGGATGGTGTCATTTTTATAGGGTCGTTACACTGTGCAACCAGTATATATTTCAGATTGATAAGTTAATGCCAAAAAAAATACCTATTGCCAGTTTAAATGCTTTGAAGGCAAAATAATTCCTAATCTTCAGAGGAGTTGGTGCCTGTGCAAGAAATTATCAAACCGGGAGAGAACCCAGGAAACACCCAGCATGTGCTGGAGCGACTACATCTCCCAGCTATCCTAGAAATGCCAGAAAATCCACCAGGTAGAGCAAGAGCAAGCTGCGAGGAAAAGGCCATGTGAGATAATGCTTGCTCCTGATCCAAACATTGACATAACTCTTTTTGTAAGGCAGGAACCAGTTGCAGATGTTAGATTTGCACCTGCATTTTTCAGTGGTGCGCTTGGTTATGATCAGTTTGGACAGGCAGTGGAGAAAAAAATCTACATCAACCTGCTAAGAACTGAAAACTAGAACTATCCTAGCGCTAAAAACAGTATCTCCGTTTGAAAGCAATGAATAAGAAGCAGCAGGGGCCATTCTGATAACCTTTTTGATAACACTAATGTAATTATTATTGCATTTCGCTGTCCGCATGTTTGCGTAATTCTGTTTATGGCTCAAATTCAATTCCAGCTTAATAAAACCATCAATTTCTTTTGGTTACTTCACTGATATAACTTGGAGTAATGAACTCATTTTGCTGTTGTATGGAAATTTTGTCTCATTACAATAATTTTGCCTGATCCACTCGGCAGCCGATATTAAGAGTAAGGCCCTACAGTCATAGGCTGGGTTATTATGCTATACATCACAAAGTGCATTAGGCTCATAAAACCTGTCAACAATAAGGTTGGAAAGTTTGTGCCCATGGCCCAGCAGGTTAATTTATTTCCTCCAAAGACTGACTAGAAGTTTCCCTTGCTGTATTGCTGCCATACGGGAAACAAATTCCTGCTAGTTGTTCGGATTCAGTACTTATCCTCCTTTACACACATTACATATCCTTAATCGACAGAGATGTGCTTCCAACAAATAAAATCATAATCTGTCATAAATGTACAGAATGTACAGCTGATGTATTTGTAATGCTGAAATTCACTGTCGGATTCACTGGTCAATTAGGTAAACCACATGAGGGAAAACAGCCCCTCTGTAACTGGAGATTTTTTTTTATAAGCATACAAAAAGAGAGTGAAATTAAATCGATTCCAGACACAGAAATGTTTTGTCTTCATAAGCCAAAGACTATGGTTCACTCAACCAAATAGACTCCCTGAAAAAGACTTTGTATCCTGCAGTTGGGTGCTTTATTGTTGATTAAGTTGGGTTCTTTGAATCCTTTTCCACAACAAACCTAATGGATGTTTTGGAGCACTTCTGATACATTTAGAATATTTCAAACAGACCAAAATTGTGGGGAGTCATTGTGCGATTTAAATAACTGCAGGAACGTATGCACACAACTATCCAATTATTCATTTTCATTTTAAGTACATCATTTTAGTGGTGAAAGCAACTGCTTTTTTGACGCGCATAGGGAATATGCATTCCATTCGGCTATAACTGGCATCCCTTGATAGAAGCCATGATTGCCCTCATAGCTGGCAAGTGAGTTGTACTCGCACTTATAAAGAACCAAATTGGGGACAAAGATCAAACAACAGTGCATGGTAATTGTTTTGCAAACTGCATGTCAGCGTGAATGTGCGGTGCCGAAAGAGCCTTCTTTGCACAGCGCTTTAAGGCGTCAAATGCGGTTCTGAAATGGCTTGATGCTTCTTGAAGAGGGTAATCTTTTGTAACAATCAATTACAATGCATTTCCCCCTCTGTCTAGGCACTAATAGCTCCTGTCTGTGCACACGGTGAGGCATGTCTAGTAAATATACACTGTTTTCCTTTTAAATGTCTTATAATATGCATGGGGAACACAGAAACACACTATGATAGAGGGGTTGAGCATCAAAGCTGGAGAAGCAATTCAGCCAAGTTCCTCAGTCAAAGAAATGAGAATGGAGCAGTTTGTGGCTTTCCTCCCATTAACCAGATTGAATTACTGTGTTTTACTTTTAAGGGCCATCTGTTCTGGTTTAAGTCATATTTCTAAATCTGTCATGTTGTGTATATGTGTATGTGTGGTGAACGCTTCTTTGATGGGTGGGAACAGTTTTTTCGCTGAAAATAAAATGATGTGTAAAGACTTTTTTGACATGTAACTTGCATGGAAATACTGTTGCAGTTAGCAGACAGAAGTCAATTTTTCATTACCTGGCATCAGCTGCCTGTATTGACAACTATATATAGTCAACAAATTATCCTTCTGAGGGAGGTAATTAAAGGACACCCATCACATTTAATTCACTTCACAATGTAACACACAACACAAGGTTTGTCCCCCTTTTCTTTCAGATTCAGAAGTGTAGAGATAGATAGATACAATAAAGACAGAGAAAAAAAGAGACTGCAGTGCGGTAAGACAGATAAAGAGATGGAGTGTTGAGTGATGTGGTTCACTCAAAGGCCGTAGAGTAAGAAGCGTCATATTAAACTGCAATATGAAATGATTATTCAACTGGCTGACAGCATCAGAATGAACTGAGACTGACATTGCTTTATAGTCAATTGCTTGCTTTCCTAATTCATAAGGGCGGCTTCTTATGTTAAACCAGGTCTTTCAACTTTTTCTCAAGACAACTGTCGGCCTTGAATGGTAGCACACAACTGACTGTTCACTAAACCCCATCCCTTAACGCTGTTTAACAATAATGGCTTAACCAACATGATTAGGTAGAGCGGGTTTGTAAAATATACTGTATGCTGCTAGATAGGAAGATATCAGAATCAGAATACTTTATTAATCCACGGGGGGAAATTGTTTTAATAAAGTATTCTGTTTCTGATTCTGATATCTTCCTATCTAGCAGATAGATACTCAGTCAGTATGTTTGGAGTTTGTATTTTTTTGGTCGTAAGTTCATAATTAAAGTGCAATGAATTGATTAAATGGAGCTTTTGTCTGCTACAACGTCAGCTCGCATTAGCATGTACAGCTACATACAGTAGTAACCTAAACATTACTTTGAGGAAAGCCAATTATGCGGTATTTCATACAAAAGTTTGGGGTTTAACAGGTTATGTTTAAAAAAAATAGTCACTTTCACAAGAAAAAGTGTAGGATAGCTTCAGTGACTCTGCCATGCTCTTTTTTTAAATTGAATCGAAGAGGTTTATACTTCAACCACAGCTTCATTCAAGATAGGGTTATGTTCTCCCAAAATTAGTTTTGCTCTTTGCAAGTGTGAATCAGCTGTGGTGTCATCTATCATTATCATTATCGGCAATTCAACTCAAAGGGGGTATATTGACATTGAAAATATATCATGATATAAATATTGTCAAAGAATCGAAGTACAATTTCTTCACATTTTTGGACACAATAACAGTCACTGACCATTGGAAAAGTATGCTATGTTAAGACAGGCAACCACACAGTTATTATTGACAAAAGTAATCATAGTAATAAACTAAACAACATTTCAGGTTTTATTGGATTCCTGCACGTGTTTTGTCTTAGTGGTGTTGCTATCCCTAGCTGCTCAAGATGGCACTTGTGCATGCACTACTCTAATCGGATAGTGACAATTAATTCATGGATTTGCATTGTGGTCGTCGCCATCTTGGCTTTTTCGAGCAAGAAGTGACCATATCTGGAAAAGAGGGTGGAGCTGGGGAGAGTATCCTGATTAATTGCGAGTTACTAGATAGCCAAGACCAAATGCATGTTCTGCTTTATTGTCAATTTTACTTTGAATTGGACCATAATACACAGAATGAACATCAATCTGTATTGGAGAAGGCTTGAAACTTGATTGAGAACATAAAGTCTTAAGGAAAAAGTTTACTTTGGTAATAAATCAAAGGAGAATCTCATTGGCTGAGACACAATCAGGCTGCTTTTTGAAACCATTGGAGCTGCCCCCTGCTGGTCAGTTGAAAGAATTCAGGTTTAAAGCACTTCCACACAGGCTTCACTATTGAGATGTGATCATATATATACTGTGTATATTTTATACAATCTAGTCCTTATCCTTACAGTCTTCCTGAATGAAATATGACTCAAATTTTTATTCAATATATCATCAAGGTCAAGGTCAAGGTAAACTTTATTATCCCACAAGTGGGAAATTCATGTGGTCACCATTGCACATTCCATTGCTATATACTGTGCAGCATTAAAAGAAAAACATAAATACAAATATACAATACAAATATATATGTTCAATACATTTTCCCTGTGCTTATCTATCCTTATTACACTAGAATTAGCTTGAAGTTGCAGTATCTATGACTAAGCCATTGTTCCTATATTTCTCCAGCAAAAACGTAAAGACAAAAATAAAATTACCCTATAGAGCCCTGGTTGAAAGGATTTCTTACTGACACAAAAACATTCAAACCAAACAATTCAGTAATGTTACTATATGTTGTTGTTATGCTGTATGCTGAGTTTGGTTTCAAAGAGAGCTTGTATTTAAATTGTTCCTCTCAGGCATACATTTCTGTCATGTCATATCCTCTCCTCTCTGAGTTGAAACGCTGACACCTTCCTATACAGTTTTAGCCTGGAAGAGCCTCCAAAATGTCAGTGATCCACTGTGCCGTTGCAGAGATGGAGGTGCATGGCTTTAGGGGACAAACCATTTCCCTGCCAGCAGAAAGACTCTCCAGAACAACCTCTTCGCAGCCCAGCAGGCCTTGCACTGTCACTGAGTCCCCCGATTGAATTGAATGGTCCACAGATTACTCAATTATTTCTATATACCAGCCTTCCATGGCAGACTAAAGGCCTATTATTGGAGGGACTGAGACCATAGGAACTTATTACATGTGTGACCTTTTAAAGCCTTTCACCATGATGGATCTCAGGTGAGAATTTACTGGAATCAATTTTTATCTGAAAGCTCGATGCTTGCTCACCGGCCCAGCCCTGTGTGAAACATTCACTTTATAAAAAAACTAAAAGAGGGAAATAGAGAGACAGCCCCTTGACTACTGGAAATGGGCAATATTTTAAAGCAACCCAAATGCCTTTGTGTCCTTTCCTCACAAATTAAAGAGACTTTGAAATGGAGGGCTGGAGGAAGTGCTAGAGTATTGTGCTTAATCAAGGTAGAAATACAAAGACAGAGCCAGTTCCCCAAAGGTTCACATCAAAAGGTGCATCCCACTTTGTGAGCTATTTAATCAGTTAAAACACAGATGGCAGGCTGCCGCAATTAATTAATCATATATGAGGCATCCTGTACCTGCTAGCAGAAAGTATGTCAGTGCTACAGAGATCTCCTTTGGATTTCATTGTAACTATGTGCCACCAGAATAATTGCTAAATATGAATAGGACGAGTTTGGAAGTTATGCTGCATATAATATACTGAATATGAACAATTGTTCTGACTTTGTCCTTTTTACTACTGTGTAGCAGGGTAAGGGTCAGTCATTATTGAAGAAATTGCCATAAATGTAAGGTCTATGACACTGCTTTAACTGTGTAGTGTTTAACACAATGCAGATATCATTGACATGTTTTATGTTATGTTTGAGAGGCAATGGATCAATCAGAGCTTTGTGGGCAGGACTTACAAAGCTACATAGCTAGCAAGACTTCTAGCTACATTCATGAAAAGTGGTAAAAATAGACTGAAGTGTTATTTTGTGATCAAACGTATGACTGTGATCACAAAATGACACTTAAGTCTATTTTTAAAAAGAATGCGAAATGTGATATTAAAGGAGAACTTCGGTCGATTTAAACATGCAGCTTCATTGCTCAAGCTACCCTTGAATTGCCAGTACCGAAGACGCGAACACATTTGGTCCAACCATTACAGGGCTCCGTGAACGGAGATTTAGCATTGACAGCTAACAGCATGGGGGCAGAACTTTACACTGTGTTTTAAGCATCTTAACATGCTCCACATCTCACACCAAAAGTTATGCAACATCAGCAGACACCTTACAACACAGCACTGTAGCGTGTATGACTCAAAATGAATAAAGAAGTAGTTCCGGTAGCTAGACCAAACTAGTATATCCATCGAGTGTGCACTTAACAGACTTAACAGGCTATTGTAAGGCTCATGGCTCATGACAGGCTGTAACATGGACATGTACATTATGAACAGAAAAACGAAAATGCTTGAATACGTTTCCGTCTCCGCCAGTGAGGGAGTAAGCACACGCTCGACGGATTGACTAGTTTGGTCTAGCTACCGGAAGGCATGGATGTCAACAAACCGATATGTTGCTGCTTGCACAAACACACTGTTTTAACTACTTTTTTATTCATTTTGAGTCATACACGCTACAGTGCTGTGTTGTAAGGTGTCTGCTGATGTTGCATAACTTTTGGTGTGAGATGTGGAGCATGTTAAGACGCTTAAAACACAGTGTCAAGTTCTTTCCCCATGCTGTTAGCTGTCAATGCTAAATCTCCGTTCACGGAGCTCTGTAATGGTTGGACCAAATGTGTTCGCGTCTTCGGTACTGGCAATTCAAGGGTAGCTTGAGCAATGAAGCTGCATGTTTTAATCGACCGAAGTTCTCCTTTAAGTGTGAATAATTAATCTTGAGTTGTAGGATTTTCTCTGTGAAAGAGCATGGACAGAGCCTCATTCATCCCTGTGAAAGCTGCTCTGTGGCGCATGAAGCCAATAAAGCTCGACTTCCTGGAAATACTTGGATTTTCAGAGTTGTGCAACCAGAGACCTACAGCTACCGAGCTGGCTAACTTCCAGTTTAGCGCCCTGCTAACTTGAATGGGGATACAATTATTTTGTCTCGCAGCTCTTCTAGACTTTCCAAATTTCATTGGATCGAAAGCCTCAAGTTATGATAGTGAAACAAGTCATCTTGGGGGAGGTGGGGGGTGAGAGGTTAAAAATAATTATCCACCATTTTACAGAGGCTTCTTTCACGATGTTAACTTATTGGGAAAAGTCTTTTTGGGCTGCAGTGCTTCACGGGACATTGTAATTACACGTTTTGGCCACTACAAAAACTGTTTTCAAAGCCTGGCACTCTTCCTTGGAGCTTGTGATAGAGCAGTGGGCCAACAGCATTAAACAGGAAAATAAAACACATCTTGTTGGCTGTATACATGTTTCTGTATCCCACCTTTCATGCACAAAGGGTGTTAATGGGGTTGTCTCAAAGTCGTCAGAGTCTGTCGATTTCAGTGTCACAATAGTAATAATAGCTACATTTGTAAGCTCTTGCGAATGATGCAATGGTTAGTAGGGTATGAAAGTGCTGTGTTTTCATAGCATGTGGTTAAATGCATTCACTACCCTTAGCAAAAAGTAGTATACTTGAAGTTCATTTTATTAAGTATGCTTGAGTATAAGTATAAGTATATCAAGTATACTATGGACAATGTACTTGTAGCATACTAAAAAGTATAGTAATTTAATACTTCTTCGGACTAAATTGGAACATTTTAAGTTTATAAAAGTATACTTTAAGTATACTTTATAAGGTCATTTTAAGTTTACAGAGGTACACTTTCTAGTATACAACAAGTACACTCATCTATATACTAGTAGTGTACTAAGTGTATACTTCTAGTCCACATTTTAGTTTATTAACATGTAAGTTTATAACAGGGGTAATACCTCAAAGCAAATGTGTGTAGTGACAAATATTTTTATTCTGCTAAATTGAATATAGCACTATTAAACAACTCATCCTTTTTCTGTACTTATACTTAAATATTGTAAGTATTGGCAATTGTAATGTGGCAAGCTCAAGTAAGAGATTCACCATTCATTATGGCGCATGCCCTTAATATAACAGACGGGAAGTCTCTCCTGGAAAACACCCCTTCACTCACGGTGCCAACATTTTTATCATCTTTATTTATTCGACACAATTTAACCACAGAGCAAGGATGTGAATAAACCCGCAACCGTCTTACACATCATTTTATTCACAAACACATTCACAAACCATAATTACACCAACAACAACAGAATACCCAAGAGTCTTTGCGCCACAGTCCACAGTATACTAAAGTACAAGTATAAGCTTTAGTATTAAAGTATAAGTCTAAGTATTAATGTACTTGGTCTTAGACTATTCTTTATACTTTTCAGTATAAGCCACTACACTACACTTCAAGTATACTGCCTCAGTTTTAGTGTAAAATAAGTATACTTGTTGTACACTTGAATAAACTACTTTTTGCTAAGGGTAAGCTCAGTTACTAGGATTTACTCACACTTATCGCTGAGGTTGCAGATTGCAACCAGCTGAACGTCCATCTTCTGACCCTCCCCAACGTTGTTTGCGAAAAACGTGACAAGTGCTTGGTTTGTCCAGTCTAGGCTACGGTAGAAACGTGGGGATGCAACATGGCCGACCCAGTGTAATGTAAGGTAAAGTAACAAAAGGACAGGGATTCATAGGTTCAGGTGATCCTACACTAAGAAACTGTAGCTATGAATATTAAATTCCATATCTCCTCCTAAACCCCCGTGAATCCTATACACTGGACCTTTAAATGCATTTTCTGAGAACCGAGACTCAAAAGAACCCCTGGGTTGAGGGTATGTCTAAAGCTCTACGTTAACTTTACAGGACATGGCCTAGAGAAGAACATTGTACTGTATTGTACATGATGATACAACTGTGAAAAGGACTACTGGGGCTTTGATTCTTCAAACAGGAGCACAAGGTTTGAGCATTTGCGAAGTACAGATGTGGATTCCTGTATCTTAAATTCCAGTACAGTGAACGAGCAGTTACTTTGTTCACTTGCTAACAGAATACGAACACTTAAAAAAGCTTCATGGCATACATACAGTACAAACTCTGCAATCTCTGTCACTCACATCACACACTCATACATACCGATATACTGTACACCCAAGTGTAGCTATTAGACTTTCTGATCTCTCAGCTTTTTTGGGGGGGGTATTTTATACATGAATTGTTTCCACCATATCCCATAGTGTGTATCCTTAGCAGCACGAGGAGACTGCATCAGAACAGAGAGATAATCAAAATAATATACTATATACATCTTCTCTGGATCATCCATACTCAACAAGGTGATGCGCCCCCCCTCCCGCCACCATTCTTTACGAGAGGAGAAAATTGCACATGTAATAAAATCCAATTTTGTATTTCATTCTGAGAACTACAATAAACACAAAACAAGCAGTAAATAAGCTTTTCAAAAAGCTGATTACCAAAGCAATTTATTGCCAAGTCCAGGACTGTGTTAAAGCAGAGCGGCGCTGGAAAGTGAAGGGGCCCACATACCAAATCTTCTCTCCCTCAAGCTCTTTGCTTTCCATGTTATTAGCTGGGCTGCTTGGTGAGGAGCCAATCTGATCAACTTATTTTACTATATAATGCTCCAGCTGCCACGGAAAGCAGTTAAGAAAGGATTGTGATTGAGGTCATCCTTGCATCCATCACGGTGGTAAACGCTGATACGTATATTACCAAGGCCTTTTTTTTCTGTGTTTGGGTTTGTGTTAATGCAACAGCCAAGGGACCGTGTGGGCCTTGGTTCATTGTGTTTGGACTTTGCTGAACTGGATCACTACAGTACAGAGAAATATGCTTATAGTACAATGGTCCTGTTATCAAACAGGAAGCATGTATTCAAAAAATTAAGATAATTAAGTGACTTTTCTCCCTAATTATTTAAGTGATGTTTGTGTTGCAAACACTGATGAAATACAGTAATAGAGTGAACAATGTTTCAGGGTTTTCACCTACAGCATTGTACTATAGATATCCTAAATTAGCTCAAACTTTAGGTGGGGATTGAGGAATGAGCAAAAAGTATAAAGTCTGCATAATATTTTTGAATATAAATTGAGGCAGTGATGGCACAGGAGAAAATGCTATGTGGGGATTATTCACAGTTATATAATGTTAGGAAGAAAACCAGGCGCTTCTCATTTTGGTCACTTATCCCTCATTGTAAAGGTCTGTATATTTCATTGCTGGTGCAGCAGCTTAGGGGATACATTTCAAAGCAGCAAATAAAAATTGGCTAAACTTCCAAAATTAGCACTTCAAAGTCAAACATGATTTGCAGCGAGGGAAGGGGTGGAAGCAGTGTGACTGTGAAAGTGCGTTTGTAAAAAGCAAACCGCGTGTGTGTGCATGCGCGTGCGTGCGTGCGTGTGTTTGTGTGTGTGTGTGTCTGTGTGTGTGTGTGGTGGAGCTGATGTACAGAGTTCAGCATTAGGCCTTAGAACCAATTTCTAGGCAAATTGGTTTCATTTAAGAATGAGATCACAGAGTAAGCAAACCTCTTTCAGGGCAAGTTCATGCATCTGTAGCCATTTATTTCAGTTTTATATGCATTGCTTGGCACAGGCTGTTTGTAGGTAGAATATGCATAATCTTAGCCACGGGCACCATGCTATAGTTAATGTGTTCACATTTACCTGTTATTACCATGAAGTTTAATAGTTTCTTCCATTTCATTGCATTCTGTCAAAAAGAGCTTCAGCTGTAATTTAGTATTTTGTTTTCTATATTCCTTCGAGCACTGTTGTGGAATCAGTGCTAATCAAAGCCACATGCAACTAATTGCCCTCTCCAGTCTCTTGCGAATAGCAAAAGCAGGCCCATTAGGCATCAATGGAACATATGTTGGAGTTTTTGAGTGGGTGTGAAATTCAGTTTATTTTCAAGGGGAATAATAGTCACTTGACCACAGTTGGCATCCCTGCTCATATTTTCATTTATTTAAGATAACTGTTTTCACCACGTTTTAAAACAAATGCCGGAGCTTTGTCTCTGAGGCTGTAAGGTCACAGCTGTCTGTTTGAAGGACAGCATAATGGCTCACGAGTAGAGAACATGGATTATTCATTCAAATTGTTATATAATAAACATCACGCATTCAGAGATAAGAATACATCAACCAACCTTATTGGCATCAACATCACTTTTGTTTTCGATGATCTGCTGCATTACGAGGTGAAATTCCGCACATACCCTGTAAATGGTGGAAAATGTATTCAGTCTTGTCCTGAATCAACTGTCTGGTCATTTAACACTTTGGTCCAGAGAAAATCTCAACAACTATTTGATGGGTTACTTTTTGTACCAACATTCATGGTCCCCGCAGGCTGAATGTGACTGACTTTGGTGAACCAATCTCAGTCCAAGTAGAAAACCCCTGTGTCATGTAGCTTACATACAATTTAGGTTTTTAGTGATGTTATTTTCAAGTCTATACATCTCATGCATCTAAATAAATATTGTATGCTGTCATATAAAAACATTACATCACTAACGTTAATTTAGAGACCTTACCTGTCAGCTTGTCCAAAGTAGAACCCAACCGATATATTGGTTGGCCAGTATTACTGGGCGATTTTGGGCCATCACAGATCTTTTAGTCAGTGTCGTATCAGTGTTTATGTTACCCAATATCTGCTGATATAAAGATTTTAATAATGATTAAATTCCTAGTAAGTCTGCCTTTTTTCCAAGTGTTTTATAGCCACATTTGAGGGATCATTGCAAAAAAAGGTGTGTATGTATTGGCCAATGAATTCATAATATCGGTATTCGCATCAGCCAGAAAAATCACTTGTCTGGTCCAAATGTCGCTGTTGGTTGTGATTTGTCATCAAGTGGTTAGCAAAACAACGCAGTCCAAGAAATAAGCACATTAGAAACATCGGTCGGATAGGTCGGACCACTGTGTTTAACTATACTGCATATTTACAAAGATACAGTTGACCCTAACCCTAACCCACAGCTGACAACATCAACAGAATAATTGTGACTGTTGCTATGAGGAAAACACCCCTGAGGTTTGGTTTACATATCAACATCTCCTACTGGGATTGGTACAGAATTTCGTCCAGGCAGTCATGGCTCCTATCAGATGTATCTTGCTGACTTTGATGATCCTCTCTGTTCTCCTCTAATGCCCAATGCATGAGGTTGACTTTTTGGTTCTTTATTGAAATATCTCATTAAACATCGAATGGTTTGTTGTGCAAGTTGTTGCATGACTCATGGTCTTTTTTTTTTTTTGCATCCATCTGTCAAGATGGTATTTGTCCCAACACTTTGGATTATAAACAAATGGCAGCAAAACTGATGAGCCTCAGCTGTAGTTTGTGTTTAGTGTTTTAAGCTAACATGCTAAACCAACATGATGAACATGGTAAACAATTTTCCTGCTTAACATCCATATGCTAGCATTGTCATTGTAAGCAGGTTAGCATGTGGTAGGTTCTTAGTATTCCTATTTAATGTGTACTGTGTGAGCCAGTCAAAAGTGTGTGTGAGTCAAAAGTTAATGTGATGGCCAAAAGTTTTTATTTGCTGAAAATAGTCTTTCAACTTATCATGCAGCCCAGTCTCGAGGATTTATGTTCATATAGGAAAAATGTAACTAACCTACCTTTTACTGTATGCCATTGTTAAACCTTTTTCTAAGTTTTGTTGTTGTTAAACTTAGACTAATATATACTTTGTTATGTATTTACTAACAGTTAGCTATTTTTTTGCAGCTACTGGATCTGATGTGTGAGTAAACGTAGTCAAACTCAATAAATGTGTTTTATAATTCTAACAAACAATTAAAAGACACTAGTGGTTAAAAATGTCTTAAAAGATAAACAATACACTTGTCTATACTTCTATTTTTAACAGTTAAATATTGTTATTAACACAAATTATTGTTTATAAACATTATAGAAGACTTATAAGGGTCTTATTAACTATTAATTAATGCTCATACAAGGACCTTCATCGAAAGAGTTACCTAACTAATACTGATGTTTGATCTCAAACAGAACGTGATCCTTTGACTTGTAAAGAAGGGACATTTCTAATCTACAAACTTTCTGTCCCATCAAGAAATTACCGTAATGTGGAGAGGAAATGATTGTCCAGAGCTGTTATGCAGATAATGATTATAATTTCACACATGGCAATAATGAGGTTGATTCCTCGCCAGGAGTTGGACACTGCACCAATTTAGAAAACACACTGGCAGGAGGTTACTTTGAATATTACCTGAAGTAATCAAAATGCATGGCCAAGTATCAGTTCCTTCTCCCAAAAAACTCTCATCCATAAAATTAAATTTGGTATAATTAGAAGTGTTGCAGTGTTGATGGATCCAGAATGAAACACAGAATCACTAGTTTCACTTATCGGCATTCCCGGTGTTTTTTTATTCTATGGGCACCCTTTATGACCATGCTCTGCTGACAGCTGTCCCTATGTCAATATGAATGTCTGTCAAGAGAGATTATACATCACATGAATCGAGGCGGATAATGAGCAAGAGGGAAGGGCACTTTTTAACACCCCCCCCCGTGTAACATATGACACAAGCCAAGCTAATTAAGCAGATGCCATAATGCAGTAATCAGGAACACAGAGGAGGTTGGAGAATTCACAAACTTGAGTCATAACAGCACAACATTTGGTGCTTAAGAACTTCTCCACCACCATGAGCAGATGGGAATGCCGAGCTGCAGTGCACGTGTATTTATGTGTGCGAGCATGCCTGCATATGCGTCATGTTTTGTAATTCTTGGTGAGTGTGCATGTGTCTCAATCTTTGCCTGCATGTCTGTTTGTTACCTTATTCTTTATGTGCATGCGTTTTATTACATGGTTAGTATTAAAAATGTGTTTGCAGGGATGTACAGTCATGAATATAATCCTGTGTGCATGACAGAACACACACACAACCTTGAATCGGTGTGTGTGTGTGTGTGTGTGTGAATTTACAGCTGGGAACAGTGTTACCTGGTGAGGTGTTTTCCTCATTATTTCTCCGGAAAATGAGCAATCAGCCATATTGCGTGGAGCCTGATTGTTTCCCTCTGTAAATCAATCCAGGAATTGCGATTAAAATGTTCTCTTATGTGGTATAATTGATGTCTACCTAATCCTTTATTTGCACACCTGCCGGTGAGTCTGAATTTTTAATGAATTTCTAATTAATGCTCTTTGTACACTTGATTTATGTGTTGGCAAATTATATTGCTGCTCTGTGTCCTGCTAGTAGAAGTTTGCCTGCTTTCACCAAAAAGCTGATAAAAAAAAGTTAAATAATAATAGATACAGCAGTTGTGGTTGGACAATTGACACATTCTGTAAAAATTGAAGCAGAGCTAAAATCAGCAAGTTGTATATTCCAAATGATGATACCAGTGACAGCTCCCCCTACACCGTCTCTTTTCTTTTGACCATACCACCATATTTTGGTCCCTTGCATCAAACATGGACTAACTGCAAAGCTTCAGATTCAATGAGGGTTTACTCATGATGAGCAATTTGTTTTTCTAGCACAGGTTTTTATTTAATCCTCCACCAGCGATTTGAACTTTAAGGCCTGCATTACACACACTTGTGCACTGGCGAGAGAAGGGTATCGTACGGTTTTCCAGGCCCTTTACAACACCACATTAAGTCTCTGCCATAGTGACGCAAGATGACCGACCGCACATCCTTTTTTTGGTCCTCAGGGTCAAATGAGGTCTCGTAACATGTGATGTCATCATACCAGAGTGAAATTAAAGGCCACGGTTCAGGCTAATGTAGTGCATGTTACCTGCTACTGAGCTTGAACTCAAATAAAACGGATGATCCGATCTAAGCCCTTTTCATTTCTTTCTGCTCAGGTTCTTGTGAGGAAAAAATATTTTCTCTCTACAGGAGGGAAGTCTGAATGAATGGCCATTTTTTTCACCATGTAAAAACTTAGAGTATTTAGATTGCAACATGGCAGAATTAATTCAAATCTACTTAAAATGGCTTTACAATGCTTAATGAACTAGAGTTGAAGAGATTAGGCAAATAATTATTTGGTCGATCGTCAGGAAATTAATTGGCAGCTATTTTGACCATCACTTAATGATTTAACAGTCTATTCAATAGTTCCTGCTCTTCCATTTTGATGGTTTTCTGCTTTTCTCTGTTTGACATAATTATAAAGTCGTGTTGTGGCGATTACTGGGAATACTTTGAAAAAATTTTATATTCTGTACCATGTTCGATACCATGGGGAAAAATGTACACAAATTTGGGGGGATTTTCAATAAAGGATAAACGTAACAAGGTTTGTGTACTGTGTGTTGAGCACAACTGCATTTGAGTAAATTTAATTCTGACCATTGTCAGAAGAGTTGGAAGAGGCATGAATATGTGGGCACAAGAGCAGTGTGTGTGTGGATTCTCTGTTGGAAACAAGAGAGAGCGAGAAAGCACAGCTGGTATCAGTTTGGATACTGTGGAAAATGAGTATCGAAACTGTTTCAAATATTGAGTATCAAATTTATAGATATTTCCATATTTTTGACAACACTATTAAAAAGTGAATATCTTGGGGTTTGGCTTAACAGGCAGCCAAAACATGCCATTTGAAAACGTCAGCTTGAGCTTTAGTGATGGCCTTTTTTCACATTTCTTTTTGGCATGTGTATTAAGACTAATCGAGAATTTAATAAACCGATTTATCAATCATGAAAATAATTGTCAATTTCAGCTCTATGTTTAGCAAATTATCATAAATGATTGAGCTTCTTATGACCCAAAACTATTCACCAGCAGAATGATAAAAACTGGTGTTATAAAGACTGCAGCATACAAGTGTCACCCTAGTCACAAACCCTCTTCTATACAAGTCAGATCATTGTATTATTTTGATATATCAGGATTACATTAATATATTTAGCAGTTTATCACCTACATCATGTTATTTGCAGAAAATGATATTCACATTTCTCGTACCTATTTTTTTTTTTCTCATTTAGTAGCCGATGTTAAAATAAAACTATTGCTTGATTATTTCATCCAGCTACATGTAACAAGTGGATTCATTTACATAAATGTTCGTATGAAGGATGAGCTAAATATTTGATAGCTCCACCACTGTTAGTATATTGCTGGCTGTTGGTGTGTGCATCAGATCAGTGTCACACAGCTCCATTAACAGAGTCTTTTGGGAAAACTACTTTTTAATACAGCTCCTACTTCTGTTCCTGATGAGTCTGAATGAGCCTAAACGCAATGAGCTTTTATTTTCTCTCTAATTTATTTGCTGTTGCATTTCATTTCCAGGCCAATTCACCCTCTTAATCAGATGGCAATTAGTGAAGCATGAATCGCGGAGAGCCGCTCAGCCTTGCTCAGTCCCTTTCATGACACCTGCACGCTGACAACAACACAGTTTGGAGAGGCATTCTTTTATTCCAAATAAAATCTTATTTAGTTCATTTTAAACAGCATTTCTAATTCCATCAGAACTCTGTAGAATGTAATAAAACTTGTTTTGTTGCATCATGTTTTGAAGAAAGACTTCAAATATATTTTTCCTCTTGCAAGGCGTTTTATAGCGTTGCAGTTTCTGGAGTCATGATTACATATCAACTTGTGGGCCAATCCCTGTCGACAACTTTGGTTTTGGTACAAGAGAAAAAAACTCACTATGAACATTTAAGAATCTTTAATTCACACTAGTAATAAAATTGCATTACATTTCATAAAATAAATGTTCCAGTTTATATATACAGAGAAAACAGACTGTACATACCCTCCAATGAACCATTTCTAAAAGGAAAAAAAAACTAACCGGAAACAAATTTCACAAAACATACAAGCAATACAGTGCTCAGCTAAGCAGGCACAACTGTACATCAAAATTTGTAACTGCTCAGTGTTGGGGTGTGGGAGGGGCAAAAAGTTGAACATTTACAATAGAGTCCTTAGGGACTGATAAAGGGGTCTTAAAAAGTATTGCAGGCAAGCAGACAGACGCTTGTCTTTATCCAAGTGCAGCAGAACATCCATCTTGTGTGTAAAGTGTGGAGCTGACTGTTGCTGCCACGATGTTCCGACTATTGAACCTGTGTCTCAAAGCTCCCGTTCAGCTGGCCCTCCTCATAGTCCATTTGACACAAAATCATGTTGTTTTTTAGGAAAAACTTGTCCCCCACGCAAAACCTGTTGGCAGAGAAAAACATACAAAGACAAAAATTGTTAAAAAACACAAAGACGAGTACTATTGGCATCATGACAAAGTCGTCTGTGTGTATGTGTGTGTGTGTGTGTTTGTGTGTCTGTGTGTGTTGACTGGCTGACTCTGCTCTCCTCTGGCAGTGAAAATGTTGCATTTAAGATCAGCAGGTAACGATGATTCTGTTTGATTGCCCACATTTTGGTCGGAGATGTTTTACCTGACACTGCGCCTCGTCGGTTTCAAAGCCTGTTTTGATGGCCATCATGAATGTGTGGCTTCAAATAAAAGTAGATTAAAAACCCTATCATTTCAAAGCAAGCAGACATGAACGCTGGCACCCAGTGAAAGGCAGGTCAACTCTCCTCGGCCTGGCAAAAAAGGGCGCTGGCGCTGTGGCATAGTTTCCAAGGAAACTCTGCTACGGGGTTAGCTTTTAACACACCAGTTTGGTTCTAGTGCTCGAGACGGTTTTTTCCTCTGAAGTCAATTGAAGAGGGAACATAGCACGTAGCAGACTGCCCCGCTGATGTTCTTCTCAATGCTGCTGTTTGTTTGTGTGACACAGTGGAGACAGCTCCATAATGTGACTGAAGGGGAGTGAAGATAAGGATATAACCGAGCGTAGCTTGGCTTTAGTAATGAGCCAGGCTGGTTAAACAGCCATGGCAATAGTGTGCCAGATGAGACCTGGCTTCATGTCTGCCAGCTGAGAAGAGAGACTGCAGTCATAATTCCCTTACAGCAGGTGTTCACTATGGTAACTGAATCTGGCCTGCAGAAGGTTAATGGGCTTGTGCTGTGTGGAGGAACAGGGTCACAGCACCCCTGACAAGCATGCAAAGGACGTTCTGCTCCCAGAGTGGTGCCATTACTGACAGTATATTAATGGGAAAAAGCAATATTTGGGTATGTCATATTCTGTGTGGATCGTACCATAGGGTTTGTGCTCACTCCAATTTCATCATAGTTCCTATCATTAAGGAAACACCATTTTACACTTGTGTAGGTCTGTTCTCCCTTATGCAGCGAACACACCTACCTTTGTAGCTCCCGTACTTTCTAATTTTACGTCACCGTGGCATAAAATATTTACAGAGCTTGCCACAAACAAGGACAAAGTGCTGGCAGTGTGTCACAACAGAATTAATAAGCAGATCATTACGGACACAATACGACAACCTTTATTTCTTCAACATGTGAAGACAATTGACTTCTTTTTTTCCACGCTTGTTCAGCGGTCTGTAATAACATAATAAGACAGAGAAAACTCTGCTGCCTGCGCCTCAACAGCTTCTCATATTTAAGCTATTGGCCATTTCAACACGTTCATGTTTTTTTAAAAGGCGATGTTGTTGTTGCAGTTATGATCCCCCCCCATTCTTACCTCTGGTTACAAAGCTGACAGGCAAAACAGTCCAAATGGTAAACATTATCTCTGGCTCTCATCACCATTTCAAAGGCTGGGATCAGTTTACTGCAGGCTGCACAGTTCCCCGTTGTACCGAAGAGCCTGAAAGACAGAGGAGCACAGACAGAGATTAACCCACCTTCCCTTTACCTTGATGCAATAAAAGAGCAAACAAAAACGTACCGACAGCAAGAACAATAGCAGGGGGAAAAAATGCTGCAATGGAAGGGAAAGAGGGTAAAATGGAAATGCGTTGAATGCAATGCACAAATCTTTCTTGGCACCCACTTGGAATTTTTTTGTTAATGAGAGTCACAAACATAGATCTTAATTCTTGGCTAATGATCTAATTAAAATGATCACATGGTTTAAATCTTCTTCTTCAAAAGAATTTCCCCCCTCGCACATTACAAAAGCAGCGAAAAACAGATCTGAAGCAAAGCATTTTTGAATTGTTGAAAGTTTTCGTCTTTCATAACTAAAATACCTAATGAGTCTATCTCCAACCAAAGCCAGCTGGATTTTTTACATGAGAGGATACGTTCTATAATGTAGTCGTGAGTTCAAAAGATTTCTGTTACGAGGATTCAGGCTCAATCCCTTCGCTCTCTTTCTCTCCGTCTTCTGCTTTCATTCATCGAGGGAGCCTGAGACAATGATGAGAGATGTAACCTTGAACAGTTAACTAAATGTTTCACGGCGAACACCCTCGCTGCTCAAACCTTGCCGCTGCTTGTTTAGGCTTATTAGATAGGAGCCAAATGATAAAGGTCACAAACAGAGCAAAGAGGCACTGGTGTAGATCTTTTTTTTCTCCTGCTCAAAGCAAAGGAACCACAAATGCTTTTTCCCAGTCAGATTTACATTTTCATTTTCCGAGCTCCTGCTCCTATGTTTAATTTGGAGATTCTGGGGTGCAGATAGATTTATATATTCTGCAGGAGGAGAAGGGCCGTTTCACAGCTTTGCAAGAGGGGATAAGGCAACGGCAGATTGCCAATCCAACAGTATGTTAAACACTTTTTCCCTCCAAACTTGTAGGGCTTAGACAGAGGAGTCACATTGTTGATATTCTGCCTCGTTTATGCTAGTCCCATTCAGTTGCTTTCACCTTGTTAAAGAAAACGTCTATCCAGCAGGCCTGCTTCTAATAAGGGACCACATTGCCCCACAGGAGCAGCAGAGACAGACACAGGGGGAGAAAGGTTGTTATGTTCCATGAGAGGGATTCACAAGGTGTTAAACAGAGGCATTGTTACAAGCGCTTACTGTTTCTGTAAATACTCCATGTTCTCATACAGTAGACATCTGCCACCCACTGGGCACTCTGTAACACAAATAAGTTGCCTTTTTTTCCCCACAGGGACCTTTTTAAAAACCCTTTTGCAAACATCTAGAAAATTCTCACACATTCAGTATTGATCCAAAAATTGACCACGCATCAGTGCTCCAGAAATTGGCCCTGTTTCCATTACAGCATATAGGCTTTCCAGCACTTACTGGCAACTCTGATGTCGTTGTTTTCTAATATGATTAAATAAAGGTCATTCTTTTCCCTTTTGTCCCCATTGGGTTAGTGGTGGGTGATCTGGTGATCAATTTTAAAGGCATCCACAATCTACTTTTCAGGTCAATGGTAGAGATCAAAATATTTATTGTTCTCTTACTTTTGTATTCCAACTTCACAGAACCTTATTGACTGACAGATTTGCACTTTGTGAACTCACCAACAGAGTGATGCAAGTGCTACAAGGCAATGTGAGTTTTACCTAGCAACATGGCAGAAAAAAAGTTTAATTGTAATGCAATATTGTGTCTTAATAGAGAGGTGTAATTATGCCCCTTCTGGTGTACTCCATGGCATCTTATTGCGGAAACAATTCTACAGTATTCAATAGGAAGAGATATTTAATCCTGTTTGATTGGTCCCAAACACACGTTTGTCGATTTTAAAAGATAATTTTGAAAGTCAAGAAACTAGCAGTTTTTTGTAGAGATAATAAAATACTGTTTTGTTTTGTGTAAAACTGCTCAGTGATCTAGGTCATCTCACTCAATAAACCTCACAAATACTAACATGGCTGCCACCTTGGCAATGAGAAAGTTTTGAAAAAGGTGACTATCGGAGCTGCAAGGAGAGTTACTCCGTTCTCTGAGCTAGCTAATATTTGGCTTGACAAGGTTCTAGTAAGCTTTAGAAAGGCTTCGCTTGGGTGTGTAGTCTGTCTAAATGTGTATTTTCACACTCGAGAAAGTTTTAGGACTTTCTCGAGTTGAAAAATTATCTTTTAAATTGACAAACATCCTATGTGCAATTACTGGCACTAATAGGATCCACAAATTATTTGTCACTCGCCATCCACTACCCTATCATACACATCTTTACTGAAATAATGAAATAAGGGGCATGACTTCACTGCTTTATGATGCAAAAGGAGAAGTACAAAGGGTATTTCAAGTCTCGCTATAGTTTTCATAGCATTTCAGTATTAAAAAAAACTTAATTGATTAAATAGATTGTGATTTTACTTTTTTGGTTCACACTTGATGTAACCCACTGCCTCACTCCTGCTGCGTCATCATGACAGTCCAACAGCAGGGCCTGCTCCAGGTTTCACCACATCTGAACTCTGTACTGGACTGAACGGTGTGCGACCCTTCAGTGATGTCTTTTTCTCTCCCTCAGGGAGCCACGACTATGAAAGGGCCCAGAGAGCCTTGGTCACTTACAGAGTCTGACATGCACACACCTCTAACAGCTTGTGGGATTATTCTAACCCATCTCCATTACACCCCGCTGGGCTGTGGACATGGTGCTCACTTGATACATACAGGTTGTGAAAACGCTTCACGGGGAGCTCAGCTTGCTGCCGACTCTAAGTTCTCCGTTCAGTCAAAGCGGTGTGTGACACCTGTGGCTACTTTTTACCTTCCAGCTACATCCATGTTCTCTATAAACAAATAATAATAATAAAAACTGTCTATTGAATCTTTTTTTTTCTTTTTTTTTACTCTGTTGAAACACATTTTTTTTAGCATCTCACCTCTGCTGAGCTGTTTACAGATGCAACCACAGCTACTCTGGCAATGCCATACTTTCACTTGAAATAAAACAAATAAGAATAGAAATATTACTACTAAAATACTATGAAACTATGATAATACTATGAATACTTCCATCTTTATGATATTTGCTTAAGCATTTTCTGGTAAATTCTCATGAGATTGACAAGAGCCACATGGAAGTTTGTAGTGGCAGGATTAGATATAAATTCATCATAAAATTAAAAACAGATAATTGGAAATTATGATTAGAATTATTATTATTATGAACAAACCATTTCATTTGTTTGTTTCTGTTTTTTTTTTGTTTTTTTACTTGAATTTTTTTAAGCTTTAATTAACAGTTTTAAATCATTAAAGGCTGCAACTATGTAAGTATTAACAGTAGTAACATCCATATCAACACGATATCCACCTCCACCTGCTCCACCCTGCTGAACCCGCTCTCTTTCTCTTTCTCTTTCCTCTGGTTGTGTACTTTTGTAATATTTTGTGCGTCTTTGATTTGTTTTATTATATCATCATGTAAATCTGCTTTTTGTTCCCCATTAAGTATTTTATTACCCAGTAATGAATTACTAATGTGCTGAAGATTATAAGAAACTTAATGCGTAATGTTTTGAATTACCAGTAACATTTTTTTTTCTGGTGGAGGTTCATCTGCGGCCAATAGAAATAGTTTTGTAATCAAGACCACTACTTTATGATTTCTTTTCTGAGCTTAGCGATCTCATAGAAATCCCACCTCTGAGCTGAGCTCTTCTTTGCTGGCAGAGTGGAGGTTCAGTATCAGGATCAGTCCAGGAGCTGACTGCGTAATGAGCTGCTGTCTTTGTAAATCAGACGTTGAATACACACAGATTGTGGTTGCCAAGTCAGTGCACATTTCTGCACCATTTCTCAGGAAACCCAGCCCTAAATATGTGTTGAGGCTGTTTTCTGTAGAAAATTAGCTCGCCAAAAAGGAAACACAAGTATTCCACTTCACATCTTTTAGGTGGAAATAGTGAAAATGAAGCTACACCACCGTGGCATGTTCTTTACTGACACTGGTCCCTGTTTATCACCCTGACATTCGGCAAATCACGGAGAGAAATCCTGTGATTTACTATCGCTGACAGAAATGTTGGCAAACACACAAAAAGATGTCTTCCATTTTCACCACAATAAGAAGAGTTGGAGTGTAAGACATTGCATTGGATGTGGCTGCCTCCCATTCGCACCGTTCTCCAGCCAACAATTGATGTGTCTGGGCTATAACGTGGCATCAACATACGGCTTAATTGGGCTCCTCGTGCTAAGAGGAGATTACAGCATGAGAGAACTGTTCAAACACATTACACTCTTCTCCTCCTGCTCCTCTGAAGCTAAAAGCAACCAGAGTTGAACCACCTCTGCAGCAGTCTCATGAGTAACAGCTGAAGTGGAGCCGTGCATAGTAAGCAATGAATGTTTCACACCAAATATGATCAAGCTGAGAGAATGCAACATACTACCATAGAAGAAGAGGTGTGACACAAAGTTGAACTGGATAAGGCATGAAGAGGTTAAAAATCAAGATAGCTAATGAGGACTGTAATTACGTATTCAATAAAAACGTCCTGGTAAATTCATGTGTGTTGTTCATCTACACAAGAGAAACAAGCGCTTTCTTGATACGCTTCACAGCACTGAAACAGTGCCTTCAAAGAACATAGGTTGTGGATTACCATTGAAAAATATTAATTCATTTCATTTACAATAGACCTTTTGTTTGAAAAGGCTATTTTCTGCAGAATTCCCACGTATTGTTCTGACACATGTCCTGTATTGTACAAGTGCAGTGGCTCATGCACTTCAATTTCCCTGGTCATTTGGATTAAATAAATCAATATTCTCAAAAGGAAAGTGGGGGTGGGGAATCCAACATCAAAACAGTTTTCAACATTTCTAGTTAAATTGAGTGTGAATGGTGTATATATATATATATATATATATATATATATGTATATATACATATATATATATATATATATATATATATATATATATATATATATATATATATAAGGTTATTGTTCAGAGCTGCTCGATGCATGAAGCCCATCAGTTTTTGTCGATCAATCATCAGCTTTGTGCGTACAAGAAGTCCTCTTTTAAAATAAACGCTTCTGTGGTTTATTTAAATGGATTAGAGGGTTGAAAGTGCTGATTTAGATTGCTCCCAACAACCTGTTAGACCTTCTGGCATGGATTTCTGAACAGGTTGATGCTGGCTGAAGTGAATTTGGTATATGCGTTTTTAGGAATTTCATCATCTGTTTTTTGGTATTCTATGACCCCTGTTTGAGTTCATAACAGTTGGTTTCACAGTCATACTTTCTCACAACGTCTAACATATTCAGTTTACTATCATGTATGAGAAAGTAAAGCAGCAAATTTATCTATTTGAGAAGCTAAACTTAAAGAATATCGAAATAGATTACGTGATTATCACACTAACAGCCTTTTATTTTTGTGTCCTTTTAATTAATTGGCAAACAGTTCCTGCTCTGAAGAGTTTTAACAGCAGTAGGTTAATTACTTCAGATCTGTCCTCTAAATCAGATGTGCCCACACCCTTTCCCATTGGTCACAGGCCAAAAGCAAGCACCTATTGTACTGTATTATTAAATTACAATATATTTGACTCCCAAGTTCCCTTAACTAACTCAGATTGTGAAATAATGTATAGTGAATAATTAAGAGAACCTATGTCTGAAAAGGAAACTTTTACAGCAGAATAAACTTAAAAAACAACATTAACAGAAATACAGACACATAAAGAGATACATAGATGTTTTTTGTAAAATACACACTAAAGACATGTGGCAGGCCAAATTAAACCATACAATGGACCAACTTTGGCCAACGCCCCTCATAACGGAGACAAACATTACATACTATTTTTATTATCTTTACTTTAAACTATTTAAATATACCTTTGTAAATGAAAAAATCTTCATAATATAATTGCCATGCCTTGCCAAAATTACTATTTAGTATAAATCATAATTTTTCTAATGCCAGCTCTTACATGCACTATATGACAACATATATCTCTAATATCTAATCCCACAGTATCTTCAATGCAAGACAACTCCCACACTCTCTAAAAGAGCTCCTATTTAGTAGCTAAAATGTTAACTTTGTGGGTTGTTGGGAGCAGCGTTGGATGGCAGGAATGTAAAGAAGCTCGGCTATCCTTCCTCTGTTATTGAGTTATTACAATGGGTCTTTAGAGAAAAGAGGGCCTTCTTTAGTTCTTTCAACTTGCTGCTTTGCTAACTTCAAACCCTTAAAGCTCCTACAGTGCATCATCTGCCTCTCTGTATTGCTTCCCTCAGATTGGGCTGTGGCTCTTGAAGTTTTTCTACCTGTTCTCTGAGCTCTTTGAGACTTCCCAGCCTGCACAGGGGGTTTGTCAGATTTCATAAAAGGGAAAGCTGTTAATGCATGCATCACGTGTTCTGACCCTCCCCAACACTTGTGTCTTTTTGAAAGTTTAAACCGTTCTGTTCAGATCTGCCTTGCCCAGAGAGGTAGAGTAACTGTTACAGGAGGAGAGCGATTGTTTTACTTGCTGGGGTAGTGAAGAGAGGACAGATTTGAAAAACAGTCACATCCAGATGGAGCTATCATCTTCCCCCTGCTATTTCACTGGTTTGTGGATAACTTATAATGTTCATTATCTTGAAAAGGTTTTTCCTCTTACAGTTAATTATACCCCATTTTGATAAGTGGATGACTATTATGTCCTCTCTAATATATGAAATAGAAGATTAAATGATTTCAGGCTTCAAGTCCTGATGATCACACCATGACTAGATTGTCAACCCTCTGGTGAAGGCGTACGATCCTGCACCCTAGACATAAAGGAAACGCCTAATTAATCTATTATTCTCATGCATAATGAAAGAGTGTGGCCATGTACCTTAAAAAAACCCACTCCTGATAGGAGGAGGGGAACATCAGGGACGTTAGAAACTGAACTTTATGTCGGTGCAGTGGTTTAGAGGGCACGGGAGGACGCCGTTTTAAGGTGTGTGTGCTGTTAGTGCCGTGTGTGTGTTGAAGTGTAAGATTCAGGAAAGCGTGAGTGCATTCAATAAGTTGCTAATGCCACTGAAGGACAATCACAGATGGAGCTCCTATAATAATTAATGTGAGCATGGCAGGGTTCCAAACCCTGGGAAATAACCAAAGTGTGTTTGATCCACCCGCTTGTCTTTAATGAAGTGCGGGGAGGCTAATTCAGTGCACAGCTTTAACTTCATTACTGCAGGTGAGGGGGAGCTTTCGTCGTCTTACTACACAGAAAGGAAGGAATGAAAAGGAAGCCGGATGGAAACTGCATCACCTACTTTCAGATACTCTCAAACTGCCTCCTCTCTATACGCAAGGCAAGGTTTTTAATTTGTTCCATAATAGAATTCATCTCAAGCATCTCTAGCCATTAAGTGTTCAGCATTTGTCGCAGGCTGAAGAGCAGGCGAGTGGGATGGATTTCATTAGGCAATCCGGGGCAGCAGAGGAGCACGGAAAGCTCTCCCCTCCTCCTCTTCCCTTTTTATTCTTATTTTAGTATTCCTAACTCTTGATTTCATATGTCATTCTCAGCTTTTCATCCCTTCCCTGACCTCTACATCTTACTGGTCTAATGTGCGAGAAAGCTTTTCCTTCTCCCTCCACAGTGCCAGTTAGGCACTTATGGCTGTGGGGGGGTTGGGGTTGCTGTCCTTTCAGCAGATGTATTTTACCAAGTGAAACTCCGAGCTTCATCATTTTTGCCTTCTCTTGGTCATTTGCCCATTTATTATTACCTCATCTGCACCATCTGCCCCTTCTGGGGGCAACATCACGTCTTAGTGGACCTCTCACTGCATCTTAAAAGCATTAACTGAGGGTGGAAACTGATGGATGGTAATGGCCTATCTCAACGTAACGTCCCTAAGCGCCACTCAAGTGGGGCTGCGGGCGTCTTCCAGGTCAGAGGAAGAGCTGACGTATAAGTGAGATGTCACGGAGATACATGAGTGAGATGGCAAGAAAAAACAAGTTGATTAACATTCCCTTATTTGTGTGATACAAAATGACCAATTTTAACTAGAATAATGAGCTGATACAAACCCAAGTGATAAAACAGCAAGTGGCAATAAACTGGGAGTATCACTAAGTGTGTGAAGGGACAAGTAGGCAGAGAGAAAATGGAGAAAGGGAAAGGGGGGAGGACAACGAAGGACAGGGAGTTTTAGGAGGGGGGCCTAGGGCACTGGCATCCCTAAGTTGGCCCCGGGGGGATTCCCTCAAAGATAAATGGTAGGATCTCATTGGGAATGTGACTTAACGCCCAGGAAATGGTCATGTTTAATTTAACAAGCAGATGGCAGGGGCATCTGAAGGGGGGGTACACAGAGCCAAAGACACTGATGAAGCAACAAGCCTGCCTGGAGGTTTCTCACAGCCTACAGCTCTGGTGCAATTGAGAACCAGTCTACTCCATGACAGAAGTCCTCTGTGTTCATGTAAACACAGAGAGAACGATGAAAATATGACAAATGAGCACTGTGAAAACAAACACGTAAGCTAACTCGGCCTAGAGATACATAATATAAGATATTGTGATATTTTATTATCAGGTATTTGTTGTTACCAGTGTAATCATAGGTGATAAGTTGAGATATTGATACAAAGCCAAATTGTTTTCATGGGTGTACCAAGCATTGCATCTGCACACCGATACTGTAGGTAGAAATAAGCACCTTTACAATGTGTTCGTTACTGCCAGAAAAGGGAGAACAAGAAGGTAGATAAATAGATAAATTAGGCACACCAGTGTAAAAATTCAGTCTTGAGCCCTGCATGTGGGTCCCAAGAGGAGGGACAAGTCTATGAGTATTAACACAACAAATCTTATTAGAGCTGTGAAAAATCATCTACAAATCAACTATCATAAACTAAAGGTTAGGAACTTCTTTTTAAAATACAAAGATGTAAACTTTTTGGTTATCTTATGGGAATCAGCCATTAGAAGCAGGTAAAGTATGTTTGTTTGGTATGGACCTCAACGATTGTCTCATCATCATTATGATTTTAATACATGTTTTCCCCCATAATTCCCGCTAACTGTGACTCATTTCATAATTGTAGCATTGTTTGTTTTTTAACATATTCGGCAGCCTAAACAACAAACTACTGCAAATGGCAACCAAGCTTAACCCACTGCTCACTTTAAATTCAAACTGTGACTCTGCCTTTTGTTTTTTGGCTCTACAAGATTTAAAGCTATAAAATACGGGGTGGAACTGCTCCCAAAATACCTGAACGTTGTTTTTTTCTTTTCTGTACACTGTGTTTGTGTTGAAGCTTCACAAAACAACGCAGCTGTAAAAGAATATGACAACAAGCTCTCAAGATATTAGGTTTTGCCGCGGTGAAGTTCTAACGCTGAGGAATCTCGTGCATGATTTAGATTGATTTTATCCGTGTTTCTGTGAATGGGAGCCACAGGAAGCACACACTGAGAGACCAAAGCAGAACTGTACCAGGAGGCAAAAAACAAAACCTTTGTGATCCTTTCATGTCCCACAGCTCTTGGGATGGCATGGCTTTTGTGTTTGTTGTGAGTGGAGAGGGGTGATTGTGTGTCTTGCTTGCCTCAGGTAGTCCCTGCGACAGAGGATGAGGTTGGCTTTCGTATAGAGGGTGGAGCCCACCTCCCCCAGGCGGCAGTCGCAGCAGGCACATTTGAGACAGTCCTCATGCCAGTATTTGTCCAGGGCCTTGAGCAGGTAGCGGTCTTTAATCTTGCGATTGCAGCCAGCACACCCCTTCTGTTTCCCTTTGGGCTGGACGGAGAGCATCGGCACACCTGTAGTGATAAGGAGACAAACAGCCATGCGTGATTTACGGCCTGGGAACACGAGTGACTTTTCATGTTCTCTTTTTTGATAAGCTGGCTGCTTCTCGAGGCGTCTAAGCCTGGCCTCGCGCGCGGCCACAGCACACTGCCTACCTGCTTCATATGCATTAAAGAAAACATTCTTCCATGTAGATAGGCACACAGGTCACATTGGACTACAAAGCCCTGGCCTGCTTGTTCCACTAAGAGCATGCTGTAATACAAAAGTTACATGATCACTTGCAGCAGGTTCCAGTGGAAGGGGCATGTCTCTCGTGTTGCTGATGTTTATTTTGCCTACTGTGGTATTTACAGCGAGCTGTGTAGTATGTTAGTTACCTACCATTTCATCAAAGCCCATTTCCCTCAACTGTCCACAGCTGTAAAAGCTCCTCGTGGGCTTTGTTTGGTATAGATTAACATTAACCTTTTAAAAAGCCTCTGACCACAAAAACGTTTCTACCAGACCCCAGTGAGATATGTTATGGCCTAAGTGCCTTTTAGCATACACTCACTGTCTGTGTTGCACACACACACACACACACACACACACACACGGGGACATGCAGACTCACACACACGCATTTGCACACACACAAACCACAGGCACACACACAGTGTTTCCTGCTCAGAGCATTACAGCCTCTCCTCCTTTTACACTTATCTGTACTCATGTGTCTGCGACGAGCGAGCCTAAGTTACCAAACTCGCAAATTGCCCTGCTGTCACGCAGGTCCCCTTTAAGCACGCCTTTTAGCCTCCTAAAGGACAAATAAAGTCCATTTAATAACTGCACTAAACACTAATAGTCTATGTGTGGTTGACATTTGTGTTTGGACTAAAAGCCCCCCTCAGGCCACTGGTGGTACAGAGGCAGGGGTGCGCAGCTCCCCTCTGTAGCACTAACAGGTCTGCCACAGCTGAAAGCACAAGACAACAGCTCTTAAGACACTCTCTCACACACTGAGCTATTGATCCATCTAAAAGAACACACAGTGGACGCCACTTGCCACTCCACTTTCAAAACACATTTCTCTCTCTCCCTCTCTAAAAAAAAAAGACTGGACACTCTGCATCACAGGGGGTTAGGCCAGCATTTTGTATGTGTGGGTATCTATAAAGGCCCATTTTAAACACACGTTATACTGAGTTTTATAAATGTCAGCGTCTGAACAGGAAGTGCACGGGAACATTTTGTCCAGAGCAGATAAAGTTTTTATTTTCATTTCCTTAGTGGGGGAATATGCACAATATCAGGGTAATGTAAAGTGTGAATGGGGGGGGGGGGGGGGGGGGGGTGTCATTCTGCAGTAGGAGCTGCCATTTTACAGTAACTTCTGCGGTTGGCCCAGTGATAAACACAACCTCAGTTGGTAACAAGGGACTGCTTCACTCTGTTATTCTCCGCTAAGCCTGTCAAGTTCATTCTCTTTCACAAAAAACCTTATACCACTTTTCAAAGGAACAAAAAAGCACATTTTCTCTCTCTCGCTCTGTCTCTCGCACATGTACACACACATACTTTGTATCTGCACGCCTAAATAGACTCACAAAATACCTTATTGGATCCAGATTTGCTCCGCAATTTTTGGCCATGCACACATCAATAATGCTATGAATGTAATATAATTTAGCATTTCCTCTTTTTTAAAAAAAAGAGGTGAAAGAAATAGGAGAGCTTGTTAGTCAAATGTACGGCTTCGGTTTATATGTCAGTAAGTGCTCCGATGGTGTTGAGCCATCTTATTTCTTTATCAGAAGTGGAAAGGAGAGGCTCGTTGGTTCAGTGCAGGCGATGGGAGCCATCAATTAATGTTCTGCCTGCCCTCCAGCTCCCTCACCTCCCTCCCGCCCCCCTAAAACAGGCCCCTTGAAGCTGGCGCATTAGGATCACAAAACCTGCTATAAATACCAATGTTCAGTGTAAATGAAGCTAAAAAGCTTCAAATTCAAGCCACACTGGCTAAGGGTGGACTCTTCTACCTGCATTTCATGGCTTGTTAGGGGAGCTCTCTGCAGGTATGCCAACAGTGCTCGCCTGACAGACTTCTACAGAACTAAAAACAGTCTTAATGAGGAGAGAGAAAATGCCTGTGTGTGTGTGTGTGTGTGTGTGTGTGTGTGTGCGCGCGCTCTTGTTTAAAGAAAAAGGAGTTTCTGCAATTCCCTCGGGGATCACAAAAATCTTTAATTTGCCTTTTATGACACCTAATTAGTTATTCTACTCAAAATCTTTGCTTTAAATAAGAGAACTAATTATATAAAAAGGTCGTTCCTCCACCTCCAGAGAACTACTCCTAATTGGTTGAGACCACTGCCCGCTACACACTCCTTAAACACATCACGTGTGTGTTTTACATTACGTTTGAAAAGGCCAAAGCTTAACCTATTCTGGAATAGCTGTATGCTGCTCACCCCGCTGTTGGATGCACACTTAAAAACCCTGCTCAGCATCATCTAAGTGACAAGGCTCCCCTGTCTGTGTTTGCAGTTCATCTGACATTCATGTCTTCACGCATGGTCCTTAATGTAAGAGAGATGTCTCAATGGAGGAAAGGCCTGGAAACCAGTATGCACATGCCTCTGATGCCTCTTCCTTGAAGCCATCGCGGGGAACAAACACGGGTTTGATGTTTTCTACCAAAGCAGCCTCTGGAAAACATCTTTAATAGTAGTGTAGCGAGCACAAGCCTTAAAACCTACTAAACAAAGAGCAGTGACAGGAAGAAAAAAAAAATGAGCGTGTAAAGTAAATGTCTTTTCAATTCCCTTAATGCCACAAGACATTTTCTTGCACCTGTCACCACTCCCGGCGCAATGTGAAACTGTGGAGTAGAACAGAACCTCCCATGCTTGCCACCTCCCAGAAAGAAAAAGCTGCATTATGAAAGGACGCAGCCGACTAGGAGGCAGCCTCCACTTAATCCAATCCATTTAACAGATACAAGTGCCACTGACCTTCCAGTGTCATTTGATGTCACCAAAAGCATGCCTCTCCACATCACGATTCATTCTCCAACAAGGGATGCATTTTGTCCCTCAAAGTGGAGAGACAGCACTTGCCCTGCCAAATATCCCTCCTGAGAAGGAATTTAATTTGCCATTAGGACTGTGTGTAGAGGCCTGTCATCTCTGCCTTTCTCGATCCATCTACTTTCTTTGAGATTGTATCTTTCAAGAATATGTACAGTTAGTTTTTCTCAGCCCAAGCAGTCTGTCAGAGCATGTATTTTCCATTATAGAGATAGCATCCGATTTCTATGTTACCCCATTTAGATTTCCGTCTTTACGGCTATCAAAAAAAATCACATCAGTCTGCTAACCTTTTTTTTTTTTTTTTTTTGATACATTTAAGGTTTTGAAGGAAAATCTGCTGTTGGGAGCACTCAAGGAAATGTTTGATATTAGAGAAATACAATTATCAGACAAACCCACATTTCCTGTGTGAGTGTATGAACAGATGATTTAAGCTACAACTGCTTTTCCTGTTATTATCACAGAAATATTCTTTTTTTTATACAAGTGAGCAGGTGCTTGGATGTTATGCTGCATGATGTACAATGGTTTGAGTCCCTGAGCCATCCGCCATGCTGTGTCATGACATGCGGACTCAAATGAGAGTGGCTATTGCAGCAGCATCGATGGCTTTGGGTGCAAAATCAGGAAAAAATTATAATTGTAAAAATAATTCATCTGCCAAATTCTTAACTGCTCTCTCTTCTATTACACAGTTTTTCGTAGGGCTGCGACCAGCAATTATTTTCAATATCGATTAGTCTGACAAGTACTTTCTGGATTAAAGCTGCTTTAAGTGATATATTTTTATTAAAGTAACTGTTGAGTAGCTCTCTATTCCAACAATAATCACTGTTACAGAGTCAGCAACCCATGTCTCTCCTCCTCCCATTCATGCAGTAAAAGAGAAAAGAACATTTTGATATCCCTGCCCACTTTATCCAATCAGGACCGAGACCTCCAGAAAGAGGCGGCCCTGTCTGCTTGTGAACATGCCGATAGCAGGATCCTCCTGTTTGCTGCTCTGTCTTGCAGTTACTGCTGCAACTTTACATGTTGATGTAGAGAGGAGGGAGGGTTAGGGTTAGGGTTACGACAGGAAGTTAGCCAAATAAACGACAATGTTGTCACAGTTATTCAAACAAAACCCGAAAATATTCTGTTTACTGTAAGAACAGCTTCAAATCTTGAAAAAAAAAAAAAATAATGAATATGTTTGGATTTAGCCACAGTCAAAATCCAAACATATTCAGTTTCAATGGATGTTAAACTGGGATAAGGACCAAATGTAAACATAGGAGACACTGGAATCTGCATGTTTACTACATAAATTATGGAACTGATTAACTGATTATTAAAATTGCTCCCAAATAATTTTAACCTTGATCGACTAATCGATTAATTTACTGGTGAGCTGACTTCCGGTCTCAATTGCAATTTAATGAAATTCTATGAAAACGGACTCACAAATTCAGGGTGTGCTTCACTACACCACTACACACATGGTCCCAATGGAGCAGCTGCTCTCACAGGCACTCAGCCTTAATGGCAGCAGGAACAGTTACATCTGATTCTGTTTCTTTTCCTTTTTTTTTTAAATGTCTTTTGATCAATTAAAAGCACTGACGCCATGGTGTGATGCAGACTTTCCCGGTTCACGGGGAGGTAAAGGATCTTGATGAGAATCACTCGGCCTTTCTAACACATGGGGGAAAGGGAGGTGGGCTTTCAAGGAGGTGGAAGCTGGCCCTGGGTGGGCCTCCTCTCAGGGGCCCCTATAATTCCAACTCCCAGCTGCAGCAAATGAGAGACTGTTAGCCATCATCGGCCTGGTGAATTCACACACTGCGATGCTTAGGGAAATGAGATACTACACTAGCAAATGATTGCATTTAGCTGGAAACAAGTGCATTTGTCATCATCATCACTTAATTTGAAACACTCAGTAGCCTATGATGCTACTGCTACTATTATATTATATTATATTATATTATATTATATTATATTATATTATATTTAATAAGATAATATCGACTAGACGAAAGTCAAAAATACAGTGTTGGTATTGTACCAGAACTCTCTGGAAGACTTCAGTGTAGACCCTAGTGAGGCTGATTTAAACACCACTCTTTTATATTTCAGCCACCACTGTAAATGCCGTGGCCATGGCAATCCCAAATAAAATTTGTCCTCAGGCCAAGGTGTCTGCCACTAAGGTTAATAGGGATCTCATGCAGATGTCTTGCCATTGTGTGCATGAATCAGCCCCTTTCATTCAGCTTCCGTCATCGCTGTAATTGAGCCCATAGACGGCGATTCTCTATTGCCAAGACAAAATACAAGACATCTGGTAATAATATCAGCTGGAATACACATGCCAAATGAAAGCGGACTGATGAGTGTATTCTGAACGATAAGCAAAATAAAGACCACTGAATCACTGTGTGATCACTGTTCCTATCCTTAGCTGGAGCATATGCAAGGAGTGAAAGAAGAGATATGCATGAACACACACACGCTCACAGAGAGAAACTCTCTCTCTCTCCCTCTCTCTCAAATAAGCTAGTTTTCTTACAAGGCCCAAGTCAATAGTACATTTCATAGCGACTGTGTTTTTTTTCTTACAGTTCGCTGTAAGAGCCTTCTATGTTGCTATACCGAGTGCTACATTTCCAGATGGTTGTGTATGAATGCTGGGGTCTGTGAGGTGATTTCTGGGACTGTATGCATGCTATGATTATGACATAATTAACACCCACAGTAAGTGGGAGAGCGAGCAGACAGGGCTGGTGCGGATGAGGAGGGGACTGTTCATTAACAAGATGCACTCTCTCAAACTTTGCAGCTTGCTGTGGCTAATAAGCCCCGGTGAAACGGAGCCCAGCCGTCCCTTGCATTGACCCTGGCACTGCCCAGGATAAGGGAGGGTTTTGTCTCCTGGAATAATTGCTCTTTTCACATGTTACAAGTGTCCTGACCCCGACGGTCGGCAGCCACTTTCCCTACCATAATTACTCCTGATCCGCTCCAAATGAGTCAGCCGCATTAGGGCTGCAATAACACTGGCCCAGCTTCAAGCGCGGCATGGGGAGTCTCAGCAGAGCAGCCTGGAACAGGACTGCCTTTTCTCCCAGCCCACGGTCATTTCCATCACGTCAGAGGTGCATTTCTTACACTTGAAGTCAGCACGAAGGCCCTGGGCCCTTTTCTGAGGCTTACAGAAGGCATTGTTAGCTCCTGGTGCTCACTACTCACTGTGGTTTGGCAGCAGTCTCCATCCCAATTAACGGAAAACTTCATTAGGGTGTTTTTCCACACTTTTCAGCCCCCTATTATTTTTAATTTATTCACATGGGGTTAATTAAAAGAAATGTATCACAGAGATATGCAACAGCTTTCTAATTAAATTCATTGCTGCTTTTTTTTTAAAGACATGAAACTGGCAGAGTTTCCAAATTATTACAGAAGGCGACTTGTTCCAACACTTGGTTGCTCGGTAGTAGGGTGAGATTAGAGCTCAGCAAGGTAACCTGTCAACAGCAGAACGAGAGCGAGAGATGGTGCAAGAACACGAGAGTGAGGGAATAAGATGAATGGGAAGGAGGAGAAAAGACACAAACATTCATGGTTTTATCATGCCCCAAATAAACCCATTAGAGCTCTTAAAGAGGGAGGACTGTCAGAGTGTTGACAGAGCAAGGGGTGGATTTGATGTTGTATCTAGCCAGTAAGATGTTGGGCTTTGTCTGTTGCTTAGTTCTTCAAACCCGCCATCTTTACCAATTTTCATTTAAGTTCAAGATGTCAATAAATAAGATGTTGCGTGCATCTCCACCGTCGATCCTCAAAAAGAAAAAGAAAATCCATCTACTCTCAAAACTACATACTTTTAAACTTTGATGGACCAGGCAATCTTATCTGCCACTTCCTGATCGCTGGCGAAAAAATAAATGAATAAATAAATAAATAAATAAATAAATAAAAAAACAAGCCATTAGACCTGTCACAGCCACCTTCCGCCATCCGGAACAGAATAATGCACAAACACTTTTAGTCTACATTAAAAATGCATTTAGAGAGGAATAAATGTAGGCCTCTAAAGTTTGTGTCACTCATGAGGTCAGGAAGTGATGTACAAAATCCTCCCCACTCCCCAGCAATTACTGCACACTTATTATTTCAAAGGATATGCCAGGAGACAGGTGTGCCATTCAGGGTCCTCAGTGTGTCGAAAATGGAAGGGAAGAAGGAACACCATACTGTGGCGCACTGTGTGAGGCTCTTTAATCTTGAATAATGCAAATTCCCCACAGGGGGCACTTATTTGGCAGCACAGGCCTCTAATGTCATTCAACTCCCACACCTGATGGGGTAAATAATGAGGGAGGTTGGTTGGGTGCAGTTAGGGAAGAGGGCTTCACGAAGATTGGGTGTGATGTCATGGTAAACTCAACCCGCCTCGCGTTAGTGCAGCCTATCCCTAAATCTCACAAGAGAGGAATACTGCGGATGATGTTTGATGTTTCATTAAGAAGATTGCTTGCTTTTAATGAATTCCTTTTAACACTTTTATATTACCTCATAATATGAAGACTGGCTCCCTTTTTCTACAGGGAGTAATTCTGGTTACTGGCTAAAATCAAATGGCAATTCAACAGACGACTGGTCAAATGAAATGAAATAAAATGAAATGAAAGAGGTGTGATTGGAAAAGAGAGGGACGGGGAGGGTCTGTGGTCGGAGGAACAAGTTCCAGTTGATGCTGAGGTTCAGTGTGGATGTGTGTGGACGGCGGCTGTTGTTTTGCTTCTGAATTCGCAGTTGCAAACATCATAGTTGAGCGCTGATTAAATCATCAAACTTCAATATCCAAAACCTAATCTACTAGCTTTAAGAGGAAAATAACTACCCACCCCCCTTCCCTTAATCACAGACTTTAATTAGCTATTTAAGATTTGATTTACTGAAGGTCATCCAATAAGAGATTAGTTCTCAGTAAGTCGGCTCTTATTTAAGAGAAGGCACCCAAGGCGTTTCTATTTACCAACAAGATAGCTGTGATATCTCAAATTGTGAAGGCTCAGTCCTTCTCCGTTTGTCGGGATTCTTGAGCTGAATATCAGCTCGATGGAGCCATTTAATTCGGTCTTGTTTGAGCTAAATAAATGCATGTGGTGGTTTGTTTTGTGGCAGAAAATAGCCAAGTAAAAGTCACATTAGGTTGTATGTATTGTATGTGAATGTCCATTAAAATGTAAGAACTGCAGTTTATACAGGCCTAAAACATTAACAGTTGTCCAGTGACAGATTTTTTTAATGCTTAAACGAGCTAAATAAATAAACTGTTCGTTTTCATGACTGAATACAGTGACTAAACAAACTGACCTTAAAGGACAGCGCAATTTCATACTGTTCTAATTTGTTTGTTTTGTTTAATGTGGCAGACCCTGCCACCTTTCCAGTTTCAAACAATGTTGTGGGGACCTTATTTTCCTCTGAGAGCAGCGTGTTTATTCACTTATGGAAAAGCTAAATATTGCTGAATTTGTATTATTACCTCATTATTACTGTAACTATAACATTTGTGAGGTCTAATTTCTTCTCCTAAACTACATATCGCCCCTTTAAGAGCTAAAAAGTAAGCTAAATATTGCAAGATAAATAGAGTAGAATGGCATTTGAGAGACATTTACAGTTAAACAAGACTGAAAGTCTCAAAGCCCCACTAGCAGCCCCTAGAGGTGGTGCTGCTCCTTTCCCTCATAAGAACAAAGTGTCTTTCACTGACCAATCACCACTGCCATCCTCAGAGCCCCATACTCACACAGGAAGGGCTAAAAACAAATGAAAAGAAGAAGAATTCCTGCTGACACCGTGAGAGAATACAGCAGGCCCCTTCACACAACTGACTTCTTGATCTATATCATTAGAACCACACAGACTTTCTGTAGGTGTTCGTTTCCCCATGTTAACACAGACCAGCGCTAATTAAACCAATCAGCACTTGAATAACAAGTCTTGCAAGCACATGCATGTAGGTGAAAATTGTTATCTGCTGCCCTCATACACGTGTTTCACATGTTTGCCTGCAATTGGAAATTCCACAAGAAGCTGTTGAAAGACTATAATTCTTCTTGCAAATTTTACCCGTTTACATACCCAAAAAATCCTGCACAGTTGAGGTGGAGCTTCCTCCTCTCTACCAAAACAAAATCACACGTGCACACTAGATCCAGGCCGAGAAATCGCTTATTAACTTATTGCTGATATATTGATATTGGTGTGTGTGTTTGTGTGTGTGTGTGTGTGTGTGTGTGTGTGTGTGTATGTATAGCTTTTCCACCAGAGAGCACTGATAAGTTTATTTTTCAACATGTAGCATGTCTTGTTTGTATCTTGGTCACATTAAAAAAATAAAAATCTGTAAATCCATATCAAGATTGTTTATTCGTTTGGTGTTTTGATGTAAAAAAAAAAAAAAAAAAAGTACAAAACAAATATTTGTTTATGTGTCGTATCAGATCAGAACTCCAAAAATATCGATATTGGTGTTGGCTTTAAATATCCACTATTGTATTAAATGATATATGAGTATACTGCCTTTTCATTCAAACGTATATGCATTAAGGGACCTGTTTAATACTGGATGAAGAATAGAAGATCTTCTTGCTGTAAGACACAAGAGGCATTAGGAGGCATCAGTGCAACTATGAATATTGAAATGGCACATGAATAATCCTCCGTTTTCATCAAATAAACATATAAACAGTCGTGTTGTTCTTCTGAGTGTATAATCATTTCAAATATGGAGGTTTTTTGTGTGGCAGCGCATATGGTTGAATATTGTCACATTAAATTGTGTGATTTAAATATGTAAAGTATGACATAAACCCTGACGGTGTTATTGTGTTGATTTCCGCAAAGACTTAATGACACAAAGTGCTCACGATGTAACAGGTGACATGTTATTTTATCACTGCCGGTGGAATATTAGAGGTTTTTCATCAGTAGCATTTTTCTGTGCACCTTCACACTTCACAGCTGCCACAAAACCATTTTTTGTGACATTGTAGTCCTGACATCTCCTCCTCTCAAGAACTTTGCCGCGTGTCATGCCACTTTCTCCACCTCTCCTGTCTTCTCTACTAAGCCCATGATGACAGAAGAAAGGCAAAACGATCTTCCGGAGAGCAAAGAATGAGCGCTACAGAGTGCGTCAGAATGCCAAACAAGTCAGAATGCAGAGCGCACGATAGGTAAACAGTTGAATAAATAACTTTATGTTTGGGAAAAAAAATGGAGGATGTGTGCACGTGTGTGTTTGCAGAGGCGTCAATGTATGAATATTTCTTTTCCCCGCGTCGACATGAATGTAGTCAACAGCAGCTTGAGAGAGTCAGCTTTGCAGGGACAAGTGGCAGGGAGACCTGCTTCAAACAGGTTCAGACAGGCGAATAACAATATACATACGTATATGGTGGATAAACTAAAGCCGAATCACATGCTGTCGATAGATATGGCAATATTTTTCAACTAGGTTTGAAGTTATCGCGGTTTGTGTTCTGCAGGCGAGAATAGTTCTGCACATGTCAACATGACTTCTGTGCATTTCTGCCTTTGTCTCGGAGCTTGCAGGTGTACACGTCAGGTTCTCCGAGGTGGTTCCAAATAACGATTCATCTCAACTTGTCAGCATATTTGTGGAATTCATAAAAGGTTTTGTTCTAACATTTGGACTGATGTGTATGTGCCCTCGCGGCTTTCCTATTTGTACACACTTCATAATGGCACTTATGTCTCTGCAACCTTCACCATTCTTGCACACGACTCAACATCATACTGGAAATTCCTCTTGACATTGAAAAAAAAAACAAAAAAGCATTTGGAGTGTTTGGACTGCAGGAACAGGGGACGTCCGTTCCCTGTCATGCATGTGGTCGCCAGATCTCATTGTGAGAATTTGCCTGATAACATGGCTAGCATGTGGCCTCTGGCAATAATAAAAAGGGATGCTCTTACAGCTCAAGAGTGCATAATTGAGTTTGTGTGGCACACTGATGAGTGCAGCCATTTACATCGAAGGCAGGTGGGCACGCTCGCTAACACGTGTCCCCCAAGTCTCAATTCAGTCCCTTTGAATTCCACTAAAATTACGGAAAATGATACACATCTCGAGCACTCGTAGATGTGAAACAATCAGGACTGATAGGGATCTGGAGGGCTAGTGGTGACAGACGAAATTATCTCCTGTGGGAATTCTGCATTGGTAAGATCAGGAACAGATTAGGCTGAATTAAACACTCACATCTGAAAACGGCATACATGGGATTTTGCTGCTAGGTTGAATAATGCAAACAGCATTAGTCTAATATGAACCATTAAAGCAGTGAGGGTTAAAAAAACATGCTGGGAGTCAATGCAGGTGATAACGTCATCATCACATCTGTGTCAGACACGATTAAAACTTTAATGTTTCAGTGTGCTATTTTGTTATGTGTGTGCAAACACAAAGGAGATTTTCCTGCATTCATTTCTGCACAGGTTACTGAGTCTCCTTTGACCATCTTATGTTTAAGACAAAATTGGAAAAAGTACTGCAAAGGCGAATCCAGGTGCCTGCAATAAGGCTTTCTTTAGAAAAAAATATAAAAATAAAAAACGGTGGTGACTTATCAAACGCAGCCATGTGTTTGTAATATTGTTCAGGGCCCAGAGCACAAAAACCAGACGTAATTTCAATATTTGAAATGGGCAAGTTTAATTTTGAAGTAAGCGCAAACCAATAAGCTGAGAAAATAGCAAATACGGGGGAGCAAATTGCATTCCTTTGGAAAAGTGAAAAGACTTAAAGAACATATAAAAGTAATCTCCAACTGGAAATTAGAAATCAACCCTCAGAAAGCAAATAACAGAAAAGAAATATTACTGTCCACTTTCTAAATCAATATAACATCGCTACAAGACAGTATTACCATGGTAACACCGGTAAAGAATGAAGCAATTCTTATTATTTCAAAATAAAAATCGGAGCCTGAAGCCCAAGTTTTATTACAGCAGCCGACAGATCACCAGTCTGCATTCATGTGAAGCATTGCTTTTCAATCACATGCTTTATGAATGTACAAATTTCACTGGACAGGATGATAACAGGGTCATAAATTAACAAGCAAAGGTAACCAGACATTTATCAGTAGCTGGAGGATTTTTTTCTGTTTCCGTCGTCTGCTGGGATATGATGTTTAGAGTGTACTGGAGTTGTGTTAATGTTCAGCAAAAATATGCCTTCAGTGTGGACTCACTTTCTTCTCCTGCAGTCGGCACGAAGAAGGAGAGTAAAATGGCTGAGTTGCTTTTTTTTTCCCCAACTCTCAAATTAGACGCAAATTGGAGCCTTCATATCACGGGGTGGAATAAAATGTTGACACTGAAGAATTGGTACATGTGTTGCCATTCATTACTAACTATGACCCGCGTATTAGGTCATTTCACAAAGCGGCGCCTGTTCTCCTTTAACAGTCGTCCTCCGTGCTCTCAGGCTCAGTGCTGTGGATGATAACGTAGAAGTTAATGACTGCTTCACGTGAGAACGCGGTGATCGGTTTCTGAGGTGTGGCGGACGCAGGCGATGTGAGCAGGTGGCCACACACAACATGAAACCAACACAGGCGGCATTTCATGTTTGGTCCTTGCAAGTTACAGTTGAAGTTACAACAGATGGCAGGACTTCTATGTTTTTTTTTGTTTTTTTTTTATGTTTTGACTCTGGGATCTGATTTGTAGCAGGCAGATTTTCTCAATGGAGCTAAAATACGGGGCAGGCAGGGGTGGTGGGTTGGGGGGGGGGGGGGGGGGGGGCACACAGATTCATTTCTGGTTATTGCTTTTGTTGCACAAATTGTTGCCGACTTCTCAGAGAGAATACGGAGTTCAAAAACAGCCTGCCAAACAAACAGCAGCATCACTGTGTTGCCAACTGAGGATAGCAGGCTTTGAACACGAGACCAGACAACGCTGATGATTGGTTTTATAGGCCGCATAAGGACTGAAATATGAACACTTCAGCAGCACGCACGCCCGAACACACACACATACACACACACACAGGCATAGTAGGGAATCAATCACGACAAACAGACATTAATCATACACCTGTGTGGCCACCCAAAACACGGACCCCACACCTCCCTCTCTGCATAAACACGCACTTATTCGTGAGGGCACTAAGTGGATACATTAGACAAGAAGGTTCGAATTGACAAGCCTATAACTTGAGAGCCAATAAACGCTAAGAGGCACCACAATGAGGGAGACCAGATCCGAGCAGCTCTGTTGACAACCTGGCCAAAACGCTGGAGCTGCTGGTCGGGACCAGCAAATAAAGGGTGAAGCTTTTAGGCAATGAGCAGCAGGTGATCTCAGCTTTTCTGCAAGTCCTAATGCTCCTAAAAGCCACTCTCCCTGGTTCTGTAATTGGGCATCAGTAGTTAATGTAGTATTGACTGCATTACATGCTCCTGTGCATCCTTTCCCACTAATGCCATTTGCATCACCTTGTACATTTACCATATTGCTTAGCCAATAACTGTTAAAAGCAATCTGAATCATGAATCATATGGGGGGGAACTTTTAGCTCGACAGACATCCAAAGGAGACAATTTACAGTTGAGTTAATTTAGGTACATTTGCTGCACAACATGGATTCAGCCAGACAGACCAATTTATGTCTCTGCCGCAATCCTTTCATTGGCTTTAAGACGCGTAAGTGAAAGGATGCTCCGCTAAGAGATATGAAAGATCCATTTTCAAACATAAATAATGGGTCACAAATGCATCCATTACTTTTTAGAGGGAGGAGGAGGCAGATGAGGAAGAGGAGGAGGAGGAGGAGGAGGAGGAGAGGAGGAGAAGGGAACCCGGGATAAACTCAAAAAATGTGCAAAAGCTTTATGCTGTACTTTGAGGAATAGTACATAAAAAATGTGCGTTAGGGTTGGCGGAGGGTGTCTTTGTGGCGTGTCAGCAGGTGGTCAGCAAAACAAGCCCTCAAAATACTCTTGGAGGAAGAAGTGTCAGGAGGGAGAACAACTTCACCCAGAGCCTCTTTAAATATTATCATCACGTTGTATTAAAATGAACACACACACACACACACACACACACACACACACAGAGAGAGAGAGCACCATTTGGACCCGAAAGTGATCACATGCACTTGTACATCCCCCTACATCGGTTTAAAAAAAAAAAAAATCCAGAAAAAAACGGGGACGTCATTAGAGGCGAGTTTGATTTAAATTAAAATTAATTAGATTGCCTCACCCATTAACCTAAATACATTGAAATAGATAAGTAATGCGAGTTGGGCCTATTTGCGATGGAAAGTGAGCGAACGCGGCCGCTATCCATAATTTGCAATCAAGTTAAAAGCACTCTGCTGTCATCTCCCATCCCGCGGTGATGTCAAAGGGCTGCCTCGCTAACTTCACAGACGCAGGAGAGGAGAAAAAAAAAGCACTTAAGAGAAGGAGGGAAAAAGAAAAGAGGAGCCACATGCACCGCAGCAGCGTCCGTCTGTGGAGTATCCTCAAACTAAAAACAAACAAAAAAACACAACGCGTCACACAAAAGCTGCTTTAAATAAACACGCTAAACTACAGTTCGCCTGGGGTTGTATTTACAGCGACGTGAGTGCACCTCAACTTCACGGTACAGAAAAAGCAAGCCACGATGTTTTCGGCTTTCATCGGTACAAACACACTAAATAAAGAAAACACGGACCGTGTCTCCGGCTACATGGGGGCTGGAAGAGCCGATGTCGTGCGGAGGCTTGCGGGTGCGCAGGGCTGTCCTGGAGACACTTAATGTGGAGGTGGTGGTGGTGGTGGTGGTTGGGGGTGGAAAAATGTCAGTAGTTCGCCGTGTTTAGTCCCCAGGTTATAGCATCCTACGGCCGGGGAAGATGTTACTCACCCTCTTCCTTGTCCAACACCATCGTCCTGAGGAACGAGGAGTCCTTCCCCGGGCGATCCGTCCTCGGCTCCAGCAGGCTGCACCGCTCGCTCCGCTCACAGCTTCTCCTCCTGGAAAAATGGCTTTGAAAACGCGCGGCTGACAAGACTACGCCTCGATAAATCAAAAAAAGAAAAAAAAAAAAAAAAAAAAAAAACCCTGGAAAGATGAATTGCCGTCTGCACGTTTTTCCCCCCTTCTCTCCCTTACCTCCTGTCTCCTTGCTCCGTATCAATAAGAATTCACACACAAGGAATACGGTGCAATACGCGGCGAGATCCTCCTATCCGGACTGAAGTGCAACGCAAATAAATCGCGATCAAACAGCGTTGGTTGCTCTTGATAAATTCCATGCGAATGGAAGAAGAAGGAGGAGGGGGAGAGGGAAAAAAAACAGGCAAAACAATGAAAAGCGATATAAATCTAGTGTCGCCTTGTCTGTGAAGTGTGCACACGCGGACGGATCAGACGCTCAGACTGAACGGCTGAGCTCTCCCCTCGCTCTTAATATTCTCTCTTTCTCGCTCTCATTTGCTCCGAAACGGCAACTATACTCAAACAAATCCAATTGCAAAATGTGACAACTGCTAAGAGCGAAAACTCACGCCGCCTGCTCTGCTCGGTTTGTGTGCCGCGCTCGCCTCGGCTGCTACTGAATAAATGCGCGCAGTTTCCAGAGACCCTCGGATTCCCCTGTTAATTAAATCAATTCATTATGCTCAGATCTGATTAGCAGCCCTTCCCCCCTCTTTGAATCAATTATTCAATACACAAACATAATTGCTTGTGCCAGAGGTGTCTAAGTATTAGCTTATTTAACTCCAAGGACACTAATTACCCCTAGGGCAAGGGAACTTTTCTCATTAATTCTGACAAAACACAAAAGCACAGCTAAGGGAAAGTGTGTGCGTGTGTATGTGTGTGTGCGCGTGTGTGTGTATGTGTGACTGGTCTGCCTGCCAGTCTGAATGTGCGTGATAGAGAGAGCAGGAGAGAGCGCGCACGGACGTAAGGTGTTGTATTGATGCACGTGCGCACGGACGCGGGTGTGCGTGTGTCAGAGAGAGAGAGAGAGAGAGAGAGATAAAGACATTGAGTGAGAGTGATGCTGCTCCATCGGTGCCTGGTACAGCTGGAGTAAACATTAAAATGCGCTTATTGTTTTTCTTCCCCTCTCCGTACTTTGTTTTTTTTCTTCTCCCCCTGCAGAATTTAATAGAAATAACATCTAATTGTGGTCTATTTAGCAGTTAATTAGTGTCCAGACGCAGTTATCATACAGGCTGCAGATAAACAGTCGTTTCAAAAAGAGACGGCACAACAGATGGGCTGCGTTTTTGATTAGTGGGTAGATAGAAGGTTCAGTTTCGAATCTGGTAATATAATTGTTGCCTGTTACTGCCAAGATGAAAGTGTTGCTGTTTCATGGTGGAGCCTTAAATAGCACCACTTTCACTTGCCCTGCGGAGACTGTTAACCAATTAAGGGTGAGATCCAACAAAGATTAGCCATTTAGGAGAGTGGAGTGGAGTATAGCTACAATAATGCTGGTTCGTCAGCAGCCAGCAGGCTGTCTGTGGTGTGAGCTCGCTCAGTCTGTCCTTGCCTTCTGTTACATTTTGAACCAGATATTATAACCCTCCTCTGAGCACATCATCGTTGCATGCTCTTTAATCAAATACTTGCAGTAACACATAATTGTCGTGATACTTGTCCTCAAAAGAGGAGCTTCTTTGAAATCCGCATTGGAACACATTTTGTGTCGTAAAAGCTCTCTTCTGCAAAGATGATCTCAGTGTGGAGGAGAACTTACTTGTGATCTACAGGGTATGAGCCCTGTGATAGTAAGTCATTTTTTTTTACTTATTTCAATTGGGCCATGAATTACACTTGTGATTTTTTGACAATTTAAAGGTGCAATATGTAAGAATTTTAGTTGAAAACACTACATTTTTTGAATGAAATTATCATCTTGGGGCATCTGTGTATTGTGTCACGGAGATATCTACTGAAGTTAGCATGCTAACCAGCTAGCCCTGGTACTCCCTGGTCCAAAGCTGTGCTAGCGATGTAAACACCAACACTTCCCCGGTGCTGGGAGCTCCTAGTCTGGACCGCTAGCTATACAGCTAACTGAGCTAACCAGCTAATGGCAGGTACAGTTTGCAGCAACTAGCAGTTGCTGTAGTGATTTGCTGCCCCCTGTTTGGTCTAAATATGAATTGACAGGTGGCTAAGTCTTACATGTTGCCCCTTTTAAAAGAAAAAAAATGGAATTTAAGACAGTTTGCCTTCAAACTAGAGACATTTGAGAAAATATGTAATGGAAGACTACCCACCAAACAGCGTCGGCCCTTTATATTAGCCAGCTCACAATAATGCTTCTTCTGTTCCGAGGTGACGGCCATGTTGGTGTAGGTGATGTGAAACTAAATCGTATTTCACTATCTCTGCGACAAACTGTGACCTTTTTGACTTGTAAAGTTATCTTTTTAATTTGACAAACATGTGTAATTCGTGTTATAACTCAAATGGGATCAGAAATGTGTTTGTATTTTTCTGAAATAAGGTCCTGTGGGGGCCCATCAGGTGGGGCGTGCCTTTGCTTCTCCATACATTAAAAATAATCACATCCACATAGAAGTGCATTTATGATTTTTGAGTTGGACCTCCTTGTGCTGTTTTTATTCTGCTCCCTCACATGCTGCCCTGTATGATAATCATCCTGCCCTGCATTTGAAATACAGTTTTTATAGGCTCTGCTAATATGATCGTGTGCCACAAATCTAAGGTGTAAAGCTCACTGTACATAGCCCATAGGGATAATTTCAGTTCTCTGGGCAGCGTGCTGTGGCGAGATTGGGTTGGCCCTGAAATCAATGGGCTGATCCCTCTCTGTCCAGCTTCCTGGCTTGACATGCTTGACTTTTCATCTCCACGGTCACATAGATTGATGACTTATGACCGAGAATGTATGTTTGCTGACCTCTAGCAAAGTGAGTGACACATAATTAATCCAATCACACAGAAAACTGGGAAAAGAACGGTTCAGTATCATTGGGGCTTGACTTCAAATCGCAGTTTGACATTTGAATGGAGGAAGAAAACACTACAAAGGCCAGTGAGAGAGATGTGCGAGGGGCAATGGATGGAGTTAACACAATTATTTCACAAGTACACTGGGTTTTGGAGTGTATGGTTGTATAAAATCATGTAGCTGAAGAAGTTTCATGTGCATCAGAGTGTCTCTGGTATTTGATCCTCATTAGCTGCAAGGACCATCAGTCCATTTCCCGTTTTAACAATAATTAAAGCAGAGGCTAGGACAGGTTGCACAGCTCCTCTCAATCAAGGTAGTTCTCATCAATATAAATGACGGGCACAGACGCAAGATGTTGTGTTCCTCTGCTACACGGCTCATGTAGGCCACGGTGTCCTCTTCAGCCCCTCTCACGGTGTCTTGGGTGCGGACCCTGCCTCTCTCCACATCCAACGGCAGGGTCACTACACACTAGAAACAAGCCCCTGAGTGGGCTTCTCTGATACACAGTTAATTAAAATTCATTTCTGAGGATGCATTAGCCATGCCCATCTATTTATGGGCGGCTCTCAAATGCAGCCACTACAAAACAGTGCTCTGTAATTAACCCCACCTAATCAGATAGCGCACTAGTGTTGTGTTCCTATTCGTCCTCAGGCACACAGCCATTGGACAGGGGTTTCACAGAGAGGATGAGCCCATTCTATAGTTCAGAATGGCTAAGCAGATTAAAACCTCATATCAAACATGATATTTACAGGCGAGGCTCAGTGGAGAGTGCTCCTTTTATGTGGAATGGGGAGAGGCTTCAGGGCTGGGCTTTTAAAGCCATGTCCCTTAATTGTATTCTGGCTAAGTGGGATGAATGGTGCTTTTTAATCAGACTACTGACGGGGCTCTGTGTTGTAAAAGTATAGAGATGGTGGCTGATAGTTAAGATGTTGAATGATATGCTTTTAGTCCAGGTTTCCCAGCTTCTAGCTATATTCAGATGCATTCTAGCATTAAGCTGGCACCTGTAAACATCAGTGTGATTTCCCCTGGTGTTTCAGCTGCTGGAGCAAACACAGGTTTGGTAAGTAATTGTACAAATCATTTATAGTAATGTTGTGTTTACATTGAGGTTAGTAATGTAACTTAAAAGACAGACCTTGTGGGGTGTACGATTTCTTTAAAATGCAATCTAATGCTCAGAGAGAAAAAGTATTGCCTACTACTATTCATTCAACAGTGAGACCTACTTTACTTTGTTACTCTGAGATTTAAGGCTCTGCTCCTCCTAGTGGCTGATCTGGGCTATTTTCTCCCCTCAGACTTGTACACAAATGGGTCTGATAGTAGAGGTTTAACACATCACATAATAAATTGTAACCGCTTTTTTCATTCTCTCACTCGTGGTGCTTCCGAGAAGGTGGGTGGAACGCAGGAATTATCTGAATCTTTTTGATGTAACCTGACAGGCTCAGCATATAGAAAGTAATGGGAATGGTATAAGCCCTGCTGTTCACCTCGTCAATTTGAATTTCATGACCAATCAAATGCAGACAAGGTGTCATTTGGTGGATAGGGAAGAGGGGAGAGTGAATCCCTTTCCCAAACAGTTAATCCAACTTTAATCCTAGTCATTAGGAATTAGACATGCCGAGCTGTCCGGCCGTGCCTCTAAATTACAATCAAACGGTTACCAATTACACAAATTATTGATGGTAGATTCTCTTTTCAACTGCAAATTAAGGCTATTAAGGAAGGCTCCCTTTTAATGCAAAAGTGACTAATTAACCAGCGGATGGGAAATCTGCTGCCCAGATATCAAAAAAGTTCTCAGCACACATTGCAGAAACACAAGGGAACCAATTAGTTTAATTATCAAAACAGCTAATTAAAATTGCACAGTTCCTAATTAGTTCTTTGCTTTTGCCTCTAATTGACAGCATGGAGATAAATGAGCTGCCGATGAAAATGGGGAGAGGAGAAAAACAGGAGAAACTTCGGCGGAATATTTATGCTGACTTTATCTCCGTCTGTGTGGCAGCCCTTGAAAGTGGAAAATTAATGACCTTAATTCCCAAACTGTTTTTCCTCTAACGGTGCTCCCCTCTGTGCTCCTGGTGCACGCTCCTTTGTATGGGCCTGCCACCCTGCCAACTGCTGGAATGGGAAAAAAAGGGGTACTTGGGGGTGGGAAGGAGCCACAATTCTCCTCCTAATGTGACAGCTCCCACCTAACAATGGAGAAAGATGAAAGAATGGAGCAGATGTAACCACTGGGAGCGTTGCATCATGGGACTGCAACTCTGTTGCACTTTCTTTAAAGAGCTTCTGTCATCTACAGGGGCGCTAATTTGTCCCATGAAAAAGAGGGAAGCCTGTCGGGACAGAGATAAAAGACCTTTGATGGCTCAGAAATACTTTTAATAAGTTTTTAAATTTGAATTTTAGATTGATTCATATGATGTCTGACAAGCGAACTTCCATTGAAACTTTGCCCATATTTGCAGATGTAAGTGGTGTAAAGCCTGAAACACAGCCGAGAACTTTGTGTTGCGTCCTCCAGATTTATTGTTACATTCTCCTCCTTATTGGTATGATCTGTTTAAAGGTCCTTGGAAAATAAAGGAGAAAGATAGATCCTGTTAGACAGAAATGCTACACTAGCAAACCTGAACGACACCCATTTACCTCACAACATTCTGTGCACGACTTTGTGTGTGTGTGTGTGTGTGTGTGTGTGTGTGTGTGTGTGTGCCCGCCTCTCTGGTGTCTATCCTTCTGGCAGCCATTGTCTCTTTGTCTGTGTTCCTGCAAGGCCAACCTTGTCATGTGTAATCCCGTCCCTCTGCCTGCATGCGAGAGACATGTGGGTCCTCTTGGCACATTAGTAGATAACTATCAACTAATCAGTTTACTTTTGGGACTGCGTTAAAATGTAAATTACATTAATGTTCAAATTATGCATCAAAGTACGCAGATAGGCCAGTCCAGAGGCCGCATAATGCCGGGATCATTCAGTTAGTGCCTTCTACATGCAGTGTTAATGCACTCTGATTTCCCCTGCTCTGGTTCAAATCAAGTGTGATACGTCAGCCAGTTGGTGTCTGGGAAACTGGAGGAGCTTTGTACGAAGTGGAGGAGAAAGCCTTTTTTTTTGCAAAGCTCCATTAAAAGGCAGAGGGATGATAGCCGCCTGTTGGATTTCTTTTGTCTAATTCAGTGGAAAGGACTTTCTGCTTCATGTGCATTTTAACGCTTTGCTCACCTCTCGCTTGAAACAGCGTATAGATATTAATTTGCTTGTAATCAGCGCGAGGGAGAGAAAAGATTGCCTGAAGTGCATTCGGCAACGTTCAAAATGTGATTTATCTGAACTCATTCTATCCATTTCAAAATAACAGCCTGGAGAGGCAGGTCTGTGCAAAGCCTTGGCCTGGAGGAACTTGCTGCCCATGACTAACAAACACACGTCTACCGCTAATTGATTGTCTTGTGTTTTATTTATGGTGCAGTAGTAATTAGCGGACAGCATAATGTAAGCCATTCATTAGCACCTGGCCACCGCTATGGATTTCACTGCTTTGTCTCAGATGCACACATCATTAGGGAGAAACAAAGACTGGAATTTATTAGCACGGCTTCTTATAAATATTCTTAAAGTCAGTGTGCCTTTAAGGAAGAACACAGGCCTGTAAAACTTTTGTCAGCATTTGCTCACTGACTCCATTTGCTGCAGAATATGTTAAGGAAGAGCAGTATAAATTTAATTTTAATTGTTTTGTACACACGCCAGTGAAAAGGAACTGATTGGATACAGTTCAGAGACAGTATATTAATACGTTATTTTCATATGTTAATTGGTTTGCATAATCTCTCCCTTTGCTTGGTTTGGAAGTACCTGGCATTGAGAAGGGGACTGAAGAGAATAGAAGACTCCAATTTACATAAAACCAGCTCCTCTGAACATTAAATAATAATGCATCTGCAAGCTGAAGGTGTGTTCAGTTAGCAGAAAGCACATTTTTATAATTTATAGTCCAGCTGTTTCAGTGCTTTCGAGTCCATTTTCCTCCCTGCCTGCTTTTAATGAAATCTTGTTACTGGAGAATTGACTGGAGTGAATTGAGATTTTAATCCCATTGACGTTCTACCATGGAAATGCACACTGGTGGGAACTTTTAATGGCGGGCCCTGTAATCAGAAGACACTTGTATTCAGCTCCCTACAATAATGAATCTCATCAAATGTTAAAGCCTGGGCCGCATGCGAGGGGCTCAAATTTCAAGGTTTTTGACCATCCCCATTTGAGAAATTCCTCGGGGAGTGTGTGATTACTCAAGTTTAGCAGTTTATTGCCTCATCTTTCAATAGCCACTGAAGCACAAAATTCTCATCTAGGTTGCTCTTTTTTTTTCTCCACTTGAAGAACAGGCCAATATAGACTGCAGAACAGCTGCTCAGATCCCGAGGAACTGCTGTTGGCACTGCAATGTTATTAGCTGCCACCATCATTGTCCACTCACTGTGTCATTTAAAGAATGAAAACTAAATTCCGTGACAAAAATCACTGGTGTGATGTTAATTGTGAACGTTGTGTGTTTGCAGCAGTGTCTGTACCTTCTGACTGCATTATAGTGCTCTGCACAGCTCATGGCAAATTGATTTATTCACACTTACAACGCATTGTGCAAGAACACATATGAGCAAATATTAAAGATTAATGGTGAAATGGAAAGGTACTAATGGATGTATTTGTCTTAAACTTTCACTCCCTTACCTCACTTAACCTCTGACATTGGAGCACTGGTGAAACAATGATTGCGCAGAATATAAAGTTGCCACTGTGTTGTTGCCCAATTCATGAGCGGTATTTTCATTCATTATGACACTGTGCAAGGACAAATCCCCACCCGGCCTCTTAATGAGGATTATTGTCTGTGTGTGGTACAGGCCCTCAGAATTTTAATTAAATATTTAAAAACATTACTTACTGCTCTAGATTAAATATCAACAGGGCCATCACCATCACTTTTGGCCACCTCAGAGGCTAATTATTGTTGCAGCGTAAATTGCAGTTTGCTCTTCACGTTGCACGCGCACACTGGGTTTTACACTCTTCGTGGAGCTGCTCAGTTTTCGTCTGTTTCATCTGAAGAACCTCCTCTCTGGAGAAGACTCCACCGGGTCACATGGGTGCGATGAATGTGATGCTGTTTTATATTTGAATGACTAAATGTGACCTTTGAGATTAGAGGAGGAGTCGCTTCTCAGGGGGCTGAAGAGAGTCCCCGCTGCTATGAAGCTCATGTCCCTTTGATCCCTCTGTAATGAGACTAACACCAGGCGTTGTGGTCACTGGACACATTGACACACCACTGGAGAGCCGACAGCTCTACTGCCTGATACAAGAGGCGGTGGAGTGTGTGCGCATGTGTGTCCTCAGGTACAACAGCGAATGTGAGACATGCAATATAGCCACTGGGATTTACTGTTTGGCTATTATACACTGCTAGTTGCAGTGATTTGCCGTTACCATACTGTGTGAATGATGCAGGCAAATACACACAATTTGTCCGGCCAATTAAAGGGAAATTCCACCTTGTGGTGTGTGGATGTCCATTCAGTGTTGATGGTACATGTCAACAATTGAAGAAATACATTCCTCAGTGCATTCTGTATTGACAGAGAAAGCTAGTGGAGCCGTGCTGGCAGTGCCGACATGTACCAGGATGCATTGCGCTTAGTACTCTAACGCCAGACTGAACTGAACGAGCTAGCTGTTGAATGCTAATCAATGTTACACAACATTATTAAGCAAATGAATTCCTGCTCTTTGACAATTCCTTTTTTCGAAGGTAGCTCTATTGTTACCTTTCGGGCATATCTATCAAATAAATGTACACACAGCAGCAACTCACACAAACATGTCATTGAGGAGCAGAACAAGCTTTGGTATTACAACAAAGCTAACACTAGCCGCACTACTGCTGCACTATAAAATACAAATAGCAAAATGAAAAAATAGTTACTGGCCTGTAACCTACTTCTCTCGTTAGCTAGTTGGCTTCAAATGAGGCTCAGCTTTCACAAGTGTCTCTTGACTGTCCCTCAATTTTACAGCATTAGTCCAACATTGCCCCAGATCGTGGGAGTCGTACGGTAGTCCGACATGTGCTAGTGCCAAGTTCAAGGAGCTAAATTACAAAATGAACAGTAAAGCAACATTTAAAAACTTGGCACAAACTAGAGATTTGTAAGTTCAAGAAAGGGTCACAGACGGGCATTGATATCTAGTAAAATAAATCCACCCACACATTCTAGCTTTCCAGCAATCATGGCGACTTTTTCCGACCTCTATCCGCTGCATGTCTTCAGCCAGAGTATGGCTGATTTCCGGCTGAAATAAATATGGCTGAAAATCCATCAGCCAAAACATTGTAAACTGTATCCTTGTTTATCTTATGCACTCATATTTTGGGATGCCAATATTTACAAGTTTTGTCTTTTGAGCAGCAACAATCCAATCTGAAATAGCCTGTAGTTCTTCCTTAACACCACGTCACTGTACGTGTCAAAAGATGGTGATAGTGCTGAAAGAAGAACAGATTTTAAAGGAGACCGATTATGCTTTTTCCCTTTCTTTCAGTTTATTATACAGGTTCTTGTGCATGTAAAGGAGCTTGAAGTTACGAAAAGTCAAAGTTCACACCAACAGAAGCCCCTCTCTCGCACAGAAAACACAGCTCCGGAAATGCGTCGTCAGTAATCGCGCCTTTAATTCCATGACTTTTGTGACATCACACTATGTCACCATGTCACACATTTGCATAATTTACTCCCACCGGCTACTTGGGCACATACGAATTGATTTAACACAGCTGCTCTTTTGTTGTTAGTGGTGCTTGGGGTGTGCTGACCAATCAGAGGAAACTGGGTATTGGGGGGGGGGGGGGGGGGTTGTTAGACAGAAGACAGAAGCTAAAACAGACACAGAGGTAATATAAGGCCTCAGCCACCAGACAGTGAATCTGTCCTTCAACATGCGTCATAGGGCAGCACAACTTATGATTACTTATGACACTTCATATTTTCCAAACAAGGAAAATGAAGTAAACAATGGGTTTTAAGCTTCTTTGCTGTTGAGCTAACTAAAGTTTTCAGTTGATGTGATGTCACACATTGAAGTCTGAGGGCACCCTTGCTGACCTGAACACGACTGTGGTGAAACCCAGTTCTCGGAGACATCTTCAGAGATCCACTGAAGATCAATCATGACCGGACCCGTCCCCACGAGACCCTTAGTAACAGCCACTGATTGCTTTCTGCTGTGCAGGCCGTTAAGTGGAGTCTGGCAATGGGCTCCTGGACAACACTTAACAATCAATCAGAGGGCACAACCACTTCTCATTGCATGCCGGTTCTTCCCCTGCATTACACACAAACAATAATTCAGGTGGACACAAGTGACACTTAAGAATCACGGCCAGAGTATGCCCCATGATTTAGCTGGAGAGGGATATGCCGGACTGTAGACAGAAACTTGAGTTACAGGATTTACATAAACTCACTGATTGAGGACTGTGGAGTTTTTGCCCAATTGTCATTTGAACAATACTGTATGGATGTGACTGGGTGCATTTGATGTGTGTCCTGTGTCTAATCCTTTGTTTCTGTCTATCTAAGAATACCAGAGAATGGAACAAGACATTATAGCTCACCAATGTTTCCCCAGTTTCATTGTCCCACAGCCTCATCACAGCACCAAGGTTATAAAACAGATTTGCAAAAACTTTTCTGCTTGACTCAATTTCACTATTTACTAAATACGTTATCGCCAATTTTGATGTATCCTCTTACAAATAACTTGGGCCGTTTGTCAGACTAGCCTTTCACCAAGGACAAAATACACAGATTTAAACATCATAGAAATAAGGCCATGGTTGTATAATGCTTCCTGCCTTGCCAGTGTAACTAGACATGCAGTAGAAATTCTGCCATAAAAGCCTGGGCTTAAAGTTTGCCTATTGATTAAGGATTCCATTGACTTAATGAACCTTAAACCCTCCATCAGATGACTAGCCAATATATGCTCTAATCTCTAAAACGGATGTCTGGCTGTGGTTCCTTTTAAATGAATTGATCTACTCAGCTCTCCCCAAATGGGGAAATGGGCAAGTATTGATATGATTCCTGACTCAGTGATGGATGTGTGTGATGGTAAAACACGAGCTACATGGGGCCAGCGTGTGCTGTCGGGTAAGCAGAAAATTCAGAAAACAGTTTTACCGGAGCTCTTCAAAGACAAAGCAATATCATTTGTGTCACTGCCAATACTCGACTCACAAGGTTTGTCGTCTTTCTTTTTTTAAGGAAGAAAAACAACATACAAAGTAAAAATCCTCTCCACATTTGCTTTTTTTTAAAGATATTTTCCTGTCAAGAATAATTATCTACATCATTATGTATGTGTGTACGTATGTATGTATGTATGTATGTATGTATGTATGTATGTTGAATTATACAAGATGGTATGCTTTTATTTTTCATTGATTTTTAAATTGATTTTCATTCCACATTGAGCTGCATATCATGCCTGGCTGTAGCTATTTTAGCAACAGAGGGTCGTTTTGAGTGAAAGTCACTTGAAGGCTAAAAATCCATCTCTGCGGTGGAGTAAAGCAATCACAGCAAGCTTCACGAGAGGATCACAATGGTTTTGTGTGATGTTCAGACTGCATGGCAAATATTTATCTAAGTCAGATTACACCCAAGGGAGACAGAGATGTCTGCATCCCTACAGCCCGCCGTTGTTCCACTGCTGAGAGAAATGCATAGGGCGATTGTTCTGGCAGGAGGTTAGAACTTCTAACTGTTCACTTCCCACAACAGAAAACCATTGTTCGGTCTCTCCGCCATAATAAGCATGAGTGCCATGAATAATCACCAGTGTGTCAACTAGCTGTATTGTGATCCTCAGCACTGGTGAGCCTCAGATGGCATCAAATAATTTTGTCTGTCTTGCCTCTGAAAGCTGCGCAGCCACAAATGTTTGATGTCCCCGCAGTTGATTTCAATAGCAGAAAGGCATTTTGAGGGAATTGAAACAACCTATTTCTTTCCTCTGATCTTCTTCTTCTATACATGGTTGTCAAAACTGTTCAGCTTGTCTTTGACATACTATAATGAGTCAGCAGCACAGGTCAAAGGCCTTCAAAATTTGAGCTCTCATTATATAAACTCCATTTTTGTCGCTAACTACTGTGATGAAGGATGAAATAATTAATCAAAAGCACATTTCCAAAGATCTGAAGATTGCATTGTAAATATCAGCCTGAAAGGAAATTGTAATTAGGGAGAGGAAATTGTTTCAGTGAAGCACTAAAATGAACCACCGAATTATGTAAACATTTAATTATAGACCAATTTTCCAAGACTGTTACTTGTCTGTCCTCGTTGTCAGACCCTTGTTCTCCGCTTGTCACTGGAGCTATTCAAGGGTTCAGGTGGAAAACACACAACCAGGATAATTATAATATCATTCTGCATTTGACTTGTGCGCTTGACTGATCACTGATTTCAATATGCTATTTTCATTTAAATTTTCATGAAGTAACCCATGAATATATTTTATGGAAATAAAGCAAACGATAATGTGTGGATTCAGCCAGGTCGCACGCCAAAGCATGAAAAAAGACCCGCTGATCCACAGGAGGTCAGCGTGTGAGGGTGATGGTTTGGCTTGCTTCAGCGCAATAAGAACACATGGAGTCCACAATGTTGGGAACAACGGACGAATGCAATTTAAAGAGTAAGAACACCAGTATTGGGAGGAGGTTCAGAATGGTCTGGTGATTTATTTTGTAGGATTTTAATTCTTGAGACCAGGGTTCAAATCTTGTATGAGGCAAACAGCCAGTGCTGACTGTTTTGAGAAAGCAGTTATTTTAAGCGAACCCATGATCTTTTCTTAAACCTAACCCTAAACTGGTGCTTTTATTTTGAAAAATGTAACCTGTTGTTGCATGTTTGCTTATCAGTAAAAAGATCACGGAAGAGACCACGTTATTTTCAGAGATGGGCAAGGTGGACCAGCGTTCTGTTAGGGCATGGCGGGATCCTGGGTTGTACCAGCACACAGGCTTCTTGTCATGTGTCACTAAAAGGTTTATCTTTTGTGAGCCTGGTTTTATGATCACCAGTGATCCTGCAAATGCCCACTGCGTGTTCTCCTGTTGATCATGTATGCCTGTAGCCAATTGCAAGCAGCTCCTTGTTGATGATTGTTTAATTGGTTGGCACGTGCATTCTATATGCTATGATGCCATTGTGTTAACACTTATCTGATTACTTGCAGCCTGTCCTGATTTCGGCAACTGTAAGACAACCTCTCTTTTGTGGCCCTTTGCTTGAATCATGTATGTACAGTACTTGCTCACCAAATCTAGACATAAGCATATTTTTTTCAACCTATATTGTTGATCCACCTATTATTGACCCCATTATAAGGGTAGCTGGTCCCACTATGTACACTGACTAAATCAGCATTGGCCCGCGGCGATGTGTAAAGACAAACACTCTGTCCGTCATCGTAGAACTAAAGTTACAGTGAACAGCCTCTCTGTAGGCTTAAGGTGGTAAAACATGGCACTTGCACCTCTTGCTGTGACACCAGCATGACATAAAATCAACATGAACTCATTACATGGGAACAGGTGCCTTTCCGGCCCCTGTTGTGATGGAGGATGGGGTGACTTAATACTAAGCTGCAAGCTTGGTTTACCCTAAGCAGTACAAAGGCAACCAAAACTAGCACAGTTCTTCTGCCCACCAACCAAAGGGCAAAATCATTGGGCAGCATATGATATAGTTATTAATGGCTTGAGCACTCTCAAATATTTGCAAGGCACTGTGTACATTTCTGCCACAGCAACGTTTTGATTATTACAACTTTCCCTAATCCACTAATGCAACACAGTATGTGCCTGCCAGCCAAGGTGTTTGGTGCTGAATCAAAACACAAAGCTGCTGAAGCTTTTACTGGATATGTACCATAAGTTATAGCCTTTGGTTTTTGGAGAGTTCAAAGTCTTTGGGCTAAATGGAAGAACTGTCATGCAACTCCAATCCCTTTCCATCAGGAGTCTGTCTGTGAACACAGATGCATAGATGTCCACTCTCCCAGTGGACCCGACTTGGCTGCCTGCTTGGGAAATGGTCAGACTGTGACACATGTGACATTTGGGGTCCAACCCCCGATGCTGAAAACATATCTGCATTCACCTCATATGCAGGAGACCCGAGAGAACTACTGAGTGAGCTTCTGCCAATAAACCTAAAAGATGCATGAGAGTCAAAGCTGTCATTGTTGTGCATCTGGATTTGCAGTTAGCTCTGCTCCCCAGTGAAGCACCTGCTTTATGGGCTGTTGGGAGCACTGACTCTCTTTCTAACCTGGTAAGGTGCAGAATCAACTGTGCTGTGTGGAACATAGCTGGCTCTGGAGACCAGGCCAAAATAATCTTATGGTTATTTAGGTAGAAGAAGACTTTAGTACCTCGACAGAAACCTTGGCACCCAGAAAGTAGCTGTAAAGCAGAATGCTGTATTTGTAAGCCGCTCCCTAGAAAGTACACAGAGGAACTTTTCATCTCAAGGCACCACTGCAACATTAAAATAAACATCTTTCAAGTCTATAGTGGTGGACCAACCAGCTGAGCCAGCTTTAGTAGCCCTTTTAGTGTGAGTGAGCAGGGAGGCATACTCTGCAAACATTCAACAGATGCAAATCCAGAATGGGTTCGTTGCAGTCTTTTTAATGGGAACTGGGAAATATTCAGACAACAGTCCTGTCTCACTGTTCTCTATTGGAACTGCTGACATAACCTCCTCAAGCATCAATTTGTACATTTTAGTGAGGGGAGCGTCTATTTCTTCATGATAAACTTGTTTACAATACTGAACTGATGTGGGGGCCACTGAAACTGGAGCGAGAAGCTATTATGTTATGTTCACAATTTTCTTGTTCGTGTATAGTGACAATAAAGGCATATTATAGTATATTCATTTAGGATGCTGGCTTATAGCCACCACTCTTGAAGAAACTCTGTCAATGGTCTAAAAGAGGAATGAAGAGATGATGATTCATTATAATACCCAGTGTTGGTTTAGATATGTATGATGAATTTATCCATTTAATTAAAGTGTGTCCGATTGTTATTGTCAAGGTAAAGGCACTTACGAGTGAACACTGACCAGTGATTTCCAGTACTTGCTTGCAATCAAATTATAATCAAAGTCTATAAATTCATTGTATTTATTTGTTTGTTAGCAATAGTGTTGCAAAACTACAAAACTACCCCAGCTTGCAAAGTATAATCCTTGGTATTACGTGAAAATACTAATTGAGTAATGTTATGACCAGTGTAAACCAGGATTAGGTGCAACAGGCCCACATAACAAGGCTGTTGGCTCCTAACAGAGCATGGGGAGCATCTTCAATCATGGCTAATGTGTTTTCATATTCCATCATATCTATTCACAATTTAATTTAATACCAGTTTTAAATAATAAAATAAATCAAATCATAATTATATTTTGTGGGTAACATCACAAATATGCTGTATTTGGTTTAAAAAAGAATATTAAGCTTTTTTTTGTTAATGCACATAGAGATTAGAAAGTGCTGCATTATATACCAACTAAGGGTTTCCCAAGCAGCTCCGCATGTGTGTGTGTTAGTGTGTGTGTGCACGCGTGTGTGTGTGTTTTCCAGTGAGTGTATAGGGAGGGTGCGAGCCCTGTTCACAGTGATGTCACGCAGCCTCTCCGCAGACTGGCTGAGTAAGAGGAACAACAGAATTTCAACTGGAGAGATCAATTATAGATAGAAGAAAATGAATGGGAAAAGTAATTTAATAAATTATTGACTTGATGTCTTATATCATGTACAAAAGCAAATGAAAAATTAGATTGTGCATTTGGATGAAGTTGGATTTAAAGAGCTTCAAAATTATATTTAATTAGACAAGGAAAAAAAAATGTGTCATGGGTATATGAAGTTTCAGTGGGAAGGGTAAATTAATGATTGCATTTGGCAATAGCAAATGATGTGCCAACGACGAGTGTGACCGTCTGGAAAGGCATGGATTGGGTGGGGGGGGTGGCATTTTGAAAGAGTCAACACTGCAGCGGTCCTCTGTCTTCCCTTTTTCCCATTAGATGGACAGATTGGAGGGAGTGTTTCTCTCCTCTGTGGATCCTCTATTGTTAACACCTTACTAGCTGCTAATATAGTAACACGACCGCTGTAAAGGACGCCAGCTAAGCATGTTGGGTGTGGGCGACAAATTAAAGGACAGACCAATGTAACGTGTCACCATCGGGGACATGTCATTCACACCTGGTATTAAATAGGAATTTTTCAGCCCCAGACTCCCTCAAAAATAACAGAGTTTTGTGTTTGTTTTTGAGTTAGGGTAAACTTTTTAAACTTTGTGAAACAATGTCTGCAACAAACTCTTAATTATTTGTCCCCTGTTGTAAATTCGGCATAATGTAATACGTTACTAAGTGAAGTGATAGTAAGGCTACTCTGTGCCAAGATAAAAAATGATATGCATTGTTTAAAACAGATGGCACACTCAGTTATTTACTGTATAACATTTATTTTACAACAGCTTTGCTTCAATTTCTCACGCAGTTCCAATGAATAGCACAACTTTTTGCACTTTCATGGTACAGAATAGACATTTGATCAGTAACTTTTTTTTTTCTTTGAATTCTTGCTTGCTCACTTTCTAACAACTTATATTTTACCCAGCTAAGCTTACTTAGCTGTATGAATGTTATGATGCCTAGGCCTCAGATGTGAGCTGTTGTATGGAATGTGATCTGAACATAATGCTAAACTAACTCCAGATGTGGTCAGGCAGATCCAATCACATCCTGTACATGACGCTTTTTCATATTGCATTTACATGCATTTTTCCTTATCGGGATAATCTGTCCAGATTTTGATTGCATTTTTAATAGCAGGTGTAACAGGGGTGCATGAGTGACCGCAGCAGTTTCTGTGGATTTTCTGATATTCACCTAAAGATATTACCTTGATTTCATGGTATATGTTATGGTCATGGCATGTATGTACTTATGTGTTATGGCAAAAGGGAAATGCTGACATGGAAAACTGCATTGTACTTTAGGTTTTGGGTGAGGTAATGGTGATGTGAGAAGCAGTCCAATCTAAAACACTGAGAAAATGGAGTTAATCAAACAGTTTATAGTTCAGTGTAGACCTTTTCTCTATAAAGTGTAGGATTTGGCTTTGTGTGTCTGGATATGTGTGAACCTTATTTTGCAGTGTTGTCTTATTATTCCAAAGGACTTGTTCGATGCTGAATTAAACATTGGTTTCAGGACTTAAAAAAGCCGATATGCTGGCTCACACGGCAGCCCCGGGAAAGTAAATACAGATTGTAATTAGATGGAGAAAAACTTTAAAGTTGGATTTCACTCTCTCCTTTGCATGAACTGTGATGTGATGAAGCCATGGGACAAATAAGGGGGAGAGGGGAGGAGCAGCAGTGGGAGAAGACAGAACGGAGGGGAGGGGGAGAGATGGGGGAATACAGACTTATTTATGTGTGAGCATCCAATGCCATCTCTGGGACGCAGCATCCCCTCAGACTCTCTGGCCTGGCGTCTGGAGAGGCAGAATGCAAATGGAGCTAGGTTTCTAGGTGAGGTTGAGCACAGTCACAGGCCCATGTTGGGACCTGCTTCTGCAGTTGCTAAACAAGTGTTCTTTGTCATGACGGGCCCCTGGGGTTGAGCCAAACGAATCCTATCATCTGCAGTGTTGTGTTACTTAAGCAAAAACACTCAAGTTTGCAGCCACTATTTATAAGATGAAAGGACCCTCTTCAGGGAATGTCAGAATTAGTTATTTTTTTCTCCCAATTAATTTGTGTTGTGAGTATAGTTTCATGGTCCCTGCACAGGCTCCCCAGTGGATTGGTTCGGTGCGCTTGCGTCTGTGCTCGATAGTCAGTGTGTCAAAACTCAAGGAATAAGGGACCGCCGGTTCCCACCTTTGTTTTGTTTGCTCCTCTGAACTCACTTCAAGAAGCCGAGACGATTTCCTTAATAACAGAAAACCGTCTTCAGTGGAAAGCGGATCGTTCACTCGCTCGTGGATTTATTTTAACAAAAAACATCCATGTCTTCTAATGTGTTTTCTCTTTCTCCCCCTCGGCTTTTGCTAATCTAATAAATGCTTACACACTGACTAATACCAGGCCAGAGTCCTTGATGAATTGAGAAACACTGTGTTGACTAATTGACAAAATCATTGAAAAGTAAAGATAAAATCCTCACTGTAATTGAATGTGAAGCATCATTTATCTATAGATTTGTACCAGACTACTTTATTGGATTGCTTTCCCACGCCTGAAATATGCTTTAGCAAATTGACCTAAATTCTCACGGGGAACATAAAAACCAACTAAATTTACTTTAAATATCCTTCTTTCAAACCCATTACGTGAAGTTTTACAAAATGCCCCTCTCTGATCTTGAAAGTTCTGTACTTGAATGTCTAGTCCTCATTGTGGCGATGTGGGGGAGAGAGCTGCATGTCGTCAGGCATTGCTGCAGCCCTGGAACAGAATAAGGTGCTAATAAAAAATGTGTGACTCTACTAATGAATTTGATTCTGCAATTCTGCAACTCAAGCTCTTAATTATCATAAGACATTCGCTAATGTGCTCATTCAAATGGGAAACACTTTGCTTGGAATAAACTGCATGGCTTAATGACTTGAGAAAAGAGCCTGATGACATCCTGCTCTCTTATCAACACTTCCCAAAGGCTGGCACAAGAGATGGTGGGTGGATGTGATCAAACTGGCCGATAAATGAAACCACTAAATATTCAATGGTGTCGAATGTGGTCACAGAGTCAATGAGACGCACCATTTCTCAGTCAACTCTACATATTTTTCGTACACTGTTCTGGATTTCGTGGAGAGACAAAGAAAAAACCAGAAATCTAAATTGTAGTCACTCTTGAGATCTAAGGGTGAGGAAGTGATGCCATCGCTCTTTGTTCTAACATCTGCTCGTGAAAAGAGATAAAAAGAATGGAGGCATTACAGGATTTTTTCAAGCGCCTTTTGCTCTGAGTCTAAAATAGGTCTACTCTGACAACCGACATCAAAGTAAGTCATTATGGCTGTATATGATCCATCCATTAGCTGCACACTCCACTTTCCTGGCATTAATTGCTTTTTACGTGTCTATATGTGTGCACGCTTGTTTGTGCGCGTGTGTGTGTGCCCACATATGTGAGTGGTGTGTATATGTGCGCCCACACACACTCACACAGCCTGTTCAGACAAGTAGAGGTGTAAAATTAAATCCCCCAGTGCAGTTGCATGCAGATGATGTGCTTCAATGGCCTAGCTGCTCTTTGCACCATTGTAATTGAATAACCTACAGAAAAGTCATCACATTCCCACTTTGCTATTCCCTCTCTGTGTAACATGTAAAAGTCCTCTTGTAACTACCTGGTAGAGCAGCCCATCAACAGCTGTTAGAGCTGACTTGAAGGTTAAATATTAGGAAGGAATCCAATTTCTCTTGTCTATTCAGCTCAGCGGTGTGTTAGATTGCAGCTGGACTGTGCTTACGGAGTGTGGGATATGAAGTGGGCTAATCAATCCCCTCTGCTTCATTCTCAAATTCCTCTCATATCAGGTCCCTGCCCCCCGGGCAGGCCTTCTGCTTTCCGAAAGCCAATTCCACACGAAATAAGAACTGTGACCTGCAGCTAGAGGGTGAAGTTGAGTTTTCCCTTCATGATTAATCTCTTCTTGGGTGGTTTTCAGAAAAAAAGAGAGGGGGAGGATAGAGCGAGAGGGTGAAAAAAAAATAAGAAAACATGCAAGTCGCTGCCTTGTGACCTGCAAGTTTTTTTCCTCTGAATGAGCCCGGTGCACTGGAGCCTGCTTATCTCCCGAGAGAAAGACAGAATTCATTTTTTGACAAGGTTTCATGTTGACATTGAGAAAATGAACTACCCGATTCTATGATTAAACCTGGGCTGTCATAATTGTCATCTGAACTGTGGTGACGATGAAAATTTGAGCATTTTTTTTCTCCTTTTTTTCACAGCTTCTTGTTTGGAGGACTTGGAGCTCAGGAAAAGAAGTCTTGATTCAAAAGCTTTAGAAACTACTCAGCTCTCAGAAACACGGACAAATAGATTGGGTTTTGTTGTTAGAGGATAATAACATTATACTGTATATGAAAAAATAATGCACACAGTGAGTCAATTTGAGCTGGCCAACACAGCCTAAAAATATCCCTTAACACCTCACTTCAAAAGGGATTTATATTGTAGTTAGAATAAACAGTGGTGAAGTAACGGATGTTGAATGAACACATCGGCTACATGACCTAAAACAAAGGAGCGTGCCCTTATTATCGAGCAGATGGGCTGCCAGAGTTGAAGGGGAAAATGATATAACCTTAAAGTGGCAGTATCACATTTTACAGGTTATAATGGCATCTGTCACTGAGAGTGGACCTGCCAGACACTACTTTCATGCAGTTGAATTGCCCTTAATGGCTGTTTCTCCTGGTTCAGGCCCACTTTTAGACGCGGGGGTTGATGTCTGTCTAAGGAACAGTGACGTTAAAAGCACTGAGCTAGAATCAGATGGACTTAACGGACCATTTCTGCCCTGCCTTTGTCCTTTGTTCGATGCTTTCGAACTAGGTTATCCTCTTTGTTAAAGAAAAACTCCCTCAAGGACAGTTTTGACTTCAGCGTTTAAATGGTCAACATTGAAAGCATTGGCGTAGAAGAAATGCGCTCACTCTGGGACTCTAAAAGGCCCCTAGAAATGTTTACATTTTTAATGCCATAATGATGATCCCACATTCAATGTACATGTTTTGCTCACCCACCTTGTAAATTTTTCAAGTGTGTAAAACATTCCATTTGGAAAAACAGCCCATTTGCCCACTACCACCCACCAAACAAATTGGCTCAGAACAACAAAGTTCAATCTATGTCTGAATATTTCTTTGTTTGTGTGTTTTCCCTCTCCAGCGGTGCACTTATGAAAGTGCTCTTTTGCATCAGAGATAAGGTATGCTGGCCCACTGGGAAGCAAGTGAAAGTGGGTTTCAGAATATGTGGGAGACCAAATTCCTACAGCTAGAAGTACCTCTGCGCCAGGCTAAACAGTGGGCACAGGCCTCGACACACACCCTAATGGAAGAGTGAAGTAGCATACAGTGTTGGAGTGCAGGTTTGCGGCTGAGGTAAACAAGGCTGTAGCCACTGTAGATCCCGTAAGTTATTCATTAAAGATATGTCATTGCAGGCCTCCCTAGCTATTCCCACGGAAACCGTCTCTTGTGTTTTCTCTAATTTAAGGTGGTCTGCTTTCCAATAAGACAAATTAAGCCTCGGTTATTACAGATTACATTTTTCAAAAGCCGCAATCAAGCCCTATCTAATCATCTTGATCTGCAATTTATCTACACTTTCCAAAAGCTTCGTGGACTGAGTGTAAACAACATTCACAAAAATGTTTTTTTTTAAAGTTGTGTATGTGTGTGCCTTTTGGCAAAAGTTGTGTTTTGGTAGTTGATTCTAATAAGAGGCCTTGCCAGTTCTTAACTACATCTTGTATTTTGGTCTAATTTGAACAGTAAAAATACAAAAAAGTGGCTGCGGTGATTATATTGTCTGTTTTTTAGGTGGCATATTTTATTTTCAATGACTGACCACTCTGCATTGCGGGACAGTGGGCTCTATGATACTCAAAATGATCCAAAAGGGCGTACATATATTTTCATTACATTGTTTCTGCAATAGCAAAGAAATACAACAATAATGAAAATAAACTCCAAATTTAAGTGCAAAATGGTCAAATGCATTGTGACACAAATAGTTGTTTTTTAATACATAGTATTGTTGTAAACTATTTTCAATGGGATGTTTGAATTTTGAAAATGTTTTTTCCAGTTGCACCTCTCTTTCAGGCCTAGTGTATCAGCATGTTTTAGAAAAAGTGGGACAGTCTCTTGGAGGAAAGAAATCTAATTTATTTTAAGGGACCACATCTCATTAAGAGTTCAGATTCTCTGTATGTCTGTATTTTCTTTTGCATGTCTCAAGAACCATTCTGCTGATCTACTCACAATTGGCAGGTTTATAGCTGAGGACACAACAAAGTGCAGTGTCAAATTTGGTGTAATTTGGTGTAATTTGGACACGTGACACGCAGCACTCTGGCTTCATGGCTCTGCAGACTGAAGCTGGGCTCACACATGAGCCCTCTCACGTGGTTTCATGGGGAGGCAGACATAAACAAAATGAAGATTAGCGTGGTGCAACAACTTGATGTAATAACTCCTTGCAGTGAGAAATAAACAAAAGCAGCAGGTTTTCTATTCTTCAGCAAGGACTGGAGTTGAGATTTTAAGTTTCTGTTAACAGTGATTTGCTAGTTAACGTTAGCTTCTAACGACTAGAATGTTAAACGTTGCCTGGCAGCACTGTCAAGTGCTCCGGGAATCCTCTCAGAATCATAAAAAGTCCCTCATGTTACCAGATAATCTGTGGTGGACATCATTTTTTAAACTGGACTCAGCAAGGCAAGTCTTTGGTTCTCATAGTGTTGTTTTGAATCAGGTCAGAACCCTTGAATAATTTCTATCAAGACAACCCAATGTAAATAGCAGTGCTGAGGAAATTTGCTTTAAAGTAATCCGTTAATAATTCCTTATTCATAATTACTTTACAATAATACAATATAATAATTTGCAATAATTACAATAATTACTTTACTGAATAATGAACACAGTCACATTATTTATCACCCTTTTACTTTTTCATTGCTTTCTAAAAGTCAAACCAATCCTTACCTGTCATTGGTGTCTTGATTAGAATTTGATCAGTTGCTCATCCATGGTTTAATTCAATGCATTATAATATAGTTCCATTAAGATTGCGTGTAACACAATTTTCACAAGACCAGTACCTGTACGGTAATTACTGAAAATCATTACACAGTGCATTACTCTATGTCATGTTTATTTGACAAACTCAATAACAGTATGGTGTCAGTATCAATACAATGTCTCAGGAACATTTAAGAAGGCCACAACAGCAACTGTTCACAATTAAGAACTGCGGATTTCTGTATTGTAGTTTATGTCCTCGTGTTTTTGGGAAACAGAGACGAAGGAGTCAGAGCACATGTGAAAATGAAAGTGATCAGTTCATCTCGGAACTTGCAAACACAACAAATGTTGTTCTCAGAATGTGGGGGAGGATGGGACAGTGTGGGAGTGCCAAACAACTAGAAATCAATATAACAGAAACTAGGCCTGACTAATCCCTCCCACTGAAAACAATACAAAAACAAAAGACCAAACACGTTCATCTGAAAAAAAAAATGAGTTTACCAAAAGGAATACAGATGTGGCAATGACCAATAATCCCAGTGTCTCCTGGGAAAAGTTAACTGCGAGTGTAAAACCCACCTATCATCCTCGACCACCCACCACATACCTTTTTCTATCAGTCCTAACAAGTTTTACTCAAACAATACCACAGCTCAGGCAGGCTAAGAGCAGGGGAAAATGAGAGCATGAACTCTTAAGACATGCTGCTTTTATTGAGGGTTCCCGATTGATGATAGGACAGCTCGACATCCGACAAATGAGCAACAGGACTAGACTGCACGGGTGGAAACCAATAGTGTTGTTGGCACCTGAAGAGAAAAACAGGGAGAGAAAGAAAAGCAAAGGGAAGAAAACACATACACGACAGGCACTTTGCCCCCAGGATTTTAGCCATACCTAAGATTGACAGAAAAGATGAAAAGGTTGTAAAATCAGTTGTTGGGGCTGCTTGGAAGGGTGTGAAGTGACAAATTATATATGAGGTTCACATCATTCTTAGACATAATTTGTGCACCGTTAACATTTGAAATGCATCATTTGCATTATTTCATCCAAACACCATTTGGTATAGCCATTGAAAGTGTGGTAACCTATGTGGCTTGCTAGCTGTGAATTTAAACATGAGTTTTTGGAGGTGATTGGTGAGGCAGTCAGGTCCCTCTCTGAGAGGAATAGTTTAAAACAGTCCAGACCCGACTATAAGCAGAAAATAAGCCTCAGCCAATTCTAACTAGCAAGGTTTGCTTCTCTAAAAGCAGGTGGTATTAAAGGTTGGCATTCCCAATAATGATGGTTTTTAATAAAACTGTTGCTTTTGTGAAGAAAATGTCCACCCTGACTGGAGATGTGGAGCATAGATTCATGACCTTTTTGCACAAGCAGCACTAAAGTTTAGCCCCAACCCTTAATGATGGGAATGATGATGTGGAAGAGTGACACTTTGTCAGATGCTTTTAGATGAGGGTGCAGGGCGAGAAATGCTGCCAGAGTCCTCCTCACCTCATTGTCCTTTTGCAGGAGGGAGAATGGAGTGCCGATGCCCTCTCTCTGCACTGACTACAACTGTCATCTCAGGCTCATTCAGAGCTCCGCAGCACTTAGGCCCCATTTGCTTTTAAGGATGTCTGACAGGACAGCAGCCACATATGATCAAACTTTACTTTCACTGTGCACTTGTGACAGTTCATTGAGAGAGGCTCTAATGTGCTGTCAGCAGTGCTCTCCACTCAGCTGCCTTGATTTACCTTCCCCATCTGTCTCAGTCAAACAGCACTAAGTAGAGGATGAAAGGAAGAAAGGTGGCCTGTTAATTCCATGTCCTTGTATTCAACAATGAATTCACGTCACATGAACCAACCCTGTGTTTTCCTATTTGAACGCTTATCACAATTACCCACATTTCCGTACGGGTCAACTGTGAAAGCAGTTTATTCCTACCCATAATTTTGATTTTTGTTGAGCAGTGACCTCCAGTGGCCGTAGTAATTGTCATGGAAGCACAGGAGGAGGAGTTGGACGAAGTCAAGCCCATAAGCAGAGTGCCAGGCTTCAAAGCCATCTTTATAGTGGTCAAAACTGTGTTACTGCAACATCACGCGATGCACTGGGGCCCAAAAATACTTCTTTCCCAAAAGCTTACACTAGCCCTTTTTAGATAGAAAAGGCGGCACATTTGCTCCAAGGTAAGGGCAGCAATGTGCCGGCCTGTCTTTCTAAAATGAAGGCGTAATATTCCTCCTTTTCCAAAAGCCGCCACTGGGGTAGGCGTAAACATGTGACGTGACGTGAAGCTCGAAGTTGGCCTGTCAACAGTGACAGCAAATTTGTCTTCAAAATAAGAGCTTTACATTGCACCCCATTGGAGTTTAGAACTGGGTTCTTAGTGGGGGGCTTTTAATTTGAAAGTAGCGACCGTTCCTAGCTTGCCACTACAACAACAAGCGGACAACAAAAACAGCTACAGAGACCGAGGAGATGCTAGCATCTCCTGGATCTCAGCGGCTGTCCAGTTGCTCATCTTAATGTCCGTGGATCGTGGATGAAGTGATGGACTGACTGCTGTGATCAGCTGTTTCCTGGCTTCAAAACTCCACGGCTGTGGGTCGCACAACAGTGCAGGTCATTGACACCTCCGCCCATCTCACGCAGGGGCCGGCACATTGACGCCTCAGTTTTAGATAGCAGGCGAGGCGGAAATAAGTGTACCCTCCGAGGCGGCAAATCGGCGGACCTACACAGACCCCCAATTTGCTGGCCTCTGTCTAAAACTATGGACCTAGCCGCCAAAAGGAAGGGCAAATTGGCAGCTTGCTCTCCTGTCTAAAAACGGCTACTGCGAAAGAAGCATCATCAATAGTCAGTCCGCCCTGTCACTTAGCAGCTTTCATGGGATTAATGCCCTCTACACTTTAGGTTACATTTTGTACATCACGTAAATAAAGTTAAAATACACAACGTTAATGATGTAGTTATTTTTGACCACACCATGGTGTTTTCTTAAACCTAACCATTTATTTTTTGTGCCTAAACCTTACCAAGTAGTTTTAGTGTCGGAACCTAATCAACCAGCCAACCTGCAATGAAGATCCAGTACGCCTATAGCTAGTACAACGCAACATGTTGTGTTGGGAGTGGTGATATATGTCGGTTCTGGAGTCGATAGCAATCTATTTATTTAGTTGATTAGGTATGAGGATGTGTTAGAGAGTCTACTGCAAAGTCCAATATAGGACTAGGTTTCAATATATAGGAATCTGAGACTGCTTGGCATATTCCCAGGAAATGCACGTGCACCATTGAGCACACAAAGACATGAATGAGTGTGGCATCTCCAGACAAACCAAAGCCTTAAGGAGAATCAATCAACTTTTGGATGTCAAGTACCTTTTTCCTTTTCTCCAGCCATGCCCACAACAGCTAAATGGAAAATGAGAAACTAGGTCCTCTAGATTCTAAGTTTGGAAATTTGTCCAGGAAAACTACCAGCGCATTTTTCAGCAGCAAGGTCAAGGTAGTTCATGTAAAAGTATAGGGTTCCCACTTCAGACCTAAATTCTCTTCTCAAAGGTTGCTCTGCACAGTGCCTGACACCACAGCCATGCATCATCATGTTACCATGACAGCAGGAGGAATATATATAAACTTTTTCATCTACTCATTTTAACATTCAGACACAACATTGCCATCATGAGACCAGCAGGGGGACAGACTCAAACGTTCTTACGTACCTCGAGTCTCTAGTGAAGGTATCACATTTCTTAAGAAAATCTTTTAGAAAACTGTTGTTTTTTTGACATGTCAACACCAAAACATATACGACCTAGGGAATGAATGACTTATATGCAGTGTTATATAGCCCCTGGTTGCTAAAGAGTTTAGGGTGTGCATCTAAGGATTGAAGATGTTTTTGATTAGCTAATGTCTTCCAGTTGTTTCACGTATTTCAGTTACTCAAATTGATGTTGAAATGATAATTACTGTGTGCTGTTTAATCCTACAGAAGCACTTCATTGCATTTCAGTCTTTCAGGATCACAGGATGTGAACAGATAAATCCTCCCCACTCTGCCATTATGCCAATGATTATTATGTCCAGAGTTATTCAGTGTAAAAACAGAGAAACTAACAGTAAGAATAACCCCTTTTAAATTTTTCTCGCATAATGATTCACTGCCCTTGATGAACTAAACCAAAGGGAGAAGGGCCAGAGATCACTCAGTGTTTGGAGGCTTCAAGATCTCTCTGTCACATTAGCTCGCTGGAGTGCTCAACAAAAGATGCTAATGTCTCTCTTCACTCCATTCTAAGGTCTTCATTTTGCTTTTTTTTACAATTTAAGCTGCATTTTTTTTGGACGTGTCTGCGTTTACAAGCTGTAATACAAGTCTCTTGAAGGCCTAATAAATATGAAACTGAATGAGATTCCTTTCTCTCTCTGTTTTGCTTCTGCTTTGATCATACCATCCCATGACATATCCATCGTCAGCTTTTCAACTCCTCCTGGAGTGGGCCAAGCCTAATTGGTGCTAGGAGGAATAAATCAAAGCAGGAAACGGGACTTGTTCCAAAACAGAGCTCACGATGCACTAAAAACCTCTAATGTTTTCTGAGACTGTCCAGTGAGTTTACATGTCACCTCATGTAACATTTTTCTAACACTACCTCAGCTGATGTATGGCTGTTAAAGAGTAACTGTGGTTTGACATTACACAGCCATCCTGTGAGGTACCTGTGCTGCTCTCTTGGTCCTTATTCTAATCTTATTTAACAGTCTCTGCCTGACACGCAATTCAATGCAGGCCCCCAGATTGGAGAGTTTCCAAACAATCCTGAGCTCACCCAAGCTTGGAATTGGTTTTCCGTGGAACATCTCCCTCCTCCCTTTGGGCACTTTACCAATTTGACCAAATTTGTTCCATCACTGGTTCTAAGTACCAGAAGTGTTTTCTGCCCACACTTGGACTCGTTTCTTCAATTTGCACATTCTTTGCAGAACATTAACAGCTTTGTCAGGGGCTGAGCTACTGGCTGCTGTGGTAAGGGGGCCACCTTTCAGGGGACACTCAACAGAAAATTACCCACAACACTTCAGATCAGTTCACTGTAACTATACAGGGAAATACTTCATTTTAACCCCTACATTTAAGCATTTGTCAGCCATTTATAAACACATCATTCATGGTTTATAATGCAAAATAACACATTCTAATGTTGATATAAGTGTTTAATAATGTATTTGAAAACAATTACAGCTCCTCAAACCGCTGATGAATGATTGATAACACTGTTCAATACAGTTTAAATAATATATGATTATACACATGAAGTAATCCTTACTGTACGTGTGATATCAATCTTTTCAACTGCTTGTACACATGTACAATTCAATCACAGGCAGGTTTTAAATCTGTTCAGAACTGATGAGAGCAAGTCATTGTATATGAGCACCACTTGGTTTGATCATGGTATTAATCATTCACTTTCTGTTTGTAGACTAGTTATGATGGAGTTCTAGTTGTTGTTATTATCTGCTTAGAACAACTTTATGGTGTACTAAAATAAAACATTCATCAACCATTTCTAAACGGGGAACGGGTTATATAAAGTGTTTCCATTATACAGTGTGCTGACTTGTAATCTCAGAATCATTATACAGAGATTCTGCGTCAAATACAGAAGCTATCTATATTTGGCGCCACTGTATTGATAATCGTAGCGCAAGAGGAAGCAGTATGATTTATTGCTGTATCTATATTTTTCCCAACTTGGTCTTTACCCGCCCTTCTGTATGTGTCCAAATTTGAGTTTAAAATGACCATGATAATGTAATTAGTGTACAGCAGATTAATGCTGCTGTACTTTGTGCTTGGATGCAAATGTAACCCCTGGGTCACAGAGAAGGGATCAATTCTGGCTGCCTTGACAGTAAGGTTTTCCACGTGCTGCTCTGGTAAAAAGATAAAGTTTACTTACTGGCAATAATATATGTACTACTGCTTTTAAACCGTAAGTATAGTACATTCATGATTGTGTCAGCCTAAAGCACTGCGTCCAACTAAGGTTGGACCTCTATGCCTTATAATCTGAGATAAATATTCTCTGCCACAAAGGCAGCTGTCCCGTTGATGCATATTGAGAATACAATGGACTACTAAAAGTTGATATACTGTAATGGGCTAAGATAATTAGAGTTATAAAATCCTCCATAAATGCCCCATTGAGATCAGGAGTGTAAGATTATGCCCACAGAAATGCACGCCCACTGCGTTTTTAATGTAAGGGATGAGGGTTAGCAGAAATATCATTTAGCCATGTGATCGCATTGGAGGTGTACATACAGATAAAGACCGGGATGCTTCATAAAGTACTGCTTTGGAGTTGGGTGATAAGTGCTTGAATTATAAGTCAGCTAATGTGACCGAGTGACTGTAAACTTTCCGGCAGTTCTGCAGCTTGAGCTGCTGCAGCGAACAGCTTCAGGCTCCAAAAGTAATTAAGAAAAACTTAAAATAATTTGAGCTAATTCTTCTCTTGCTATCTGCTCGAAAATGATGCATTACTGTATATGTTGATTATGAGTGGGAAGAAGGCCTTTATCTGCAAAGTGAATACCTTATGCTGAGCCTGCTTCTTTAAAGAGGCAGCTTCAGGGGATGTTTGAAATGTGCATTTTTCCCTCCTCATTTTCATTTGTGACAATCCTCTTTACATCCACTGTTCGAATGAAAGTACTTTGTCATTACGCATCCATTTTTACCTGCCGGAAACAGTAGCCTCCAGTTCTTATTGGGTACAGTCAAACATGAATAAAGTGCAAAATGTGATGCATTTTGACAGTGATGTTTCAGTTAAATGTGGCACAAACTCCTCGGTGAATAGTGTTGATGTTTTTGATTTTAAAAACACTGTTTCCTGATAGCCTATAAAAGCCTGTTTAGATGAAACGGGACGCATACACATTGGCAAGTTGGCAAGTTTTTAGTTTATTTGTCGATTGTTTTTGTTTTAATTTCCAGAATATAATTTATCTTCCCTCAGACTGTTTAGTCACATTATATACACAGCAGCATATGAATTTGGTAGCAATTTATTTGTGTAATTCTGCAGGCCTTGTGCGATCGTGGCCTGCTGTTCTGTTGCAGCCTCGGCTCTGCTCGGTTCTCTGTGAACGCAGAGAGAGCTGGCCCAATTTAATGTCCTCTGATGGGCTCAGCCTGTTCTTTATCTCTCCCTACATCACACCGTTCTAAGTGGCTGTAATAGGATAATAGACTCATCTGTATTTGTTTTTGGACCATTGACTTGAAACCTCGTTGATACAATAATTTCTGCAAATGCAGGTAAATGATGTTTTTCGGCTGCCCTTTATTTCCGACACAAAATATCTGAGGAACACATTTAATTGAAAAAAGAAGCAAGCTAAAAAGACCTGAAAATATTATAGTTAATTAAATGCTAATTGATTCTGGAGGTGACAGTGTTCAGGTTTTGTAAAACTTTTTACAGAGCTGTTGATTCAACTTCTGAATAATAGTTTTGAAGGCTACAGTGTGTGGTGATGTTGAACTCTATTGCCTTACTGACTATTATTTTGTCTTCCCTATGTACGTCAATTCTGGTAGGCCAATTAACAGTCTATCTATCTATCTATCTATCTATCTATCTATCTATCTATCTATCTATCTATCTATCTGCCTGCCTGCCTGCCTGCCTGCCCGCCTGTCTGTCTGTCTGTATAATCTGTCTGATTTTCATATCATAAACAAGCAGACGGACACAAAAATACAGCAGCTGTGTCTGTCTCATTTTGTGCATTTGGTGTAATTATTTTGAAATAATGAAAGGAATAATGACGGCATGTTTTTTTTTTTTTTTTTTTTTTTTTTACAGCTTTCATTAATCTGGTGTCCGTCTGTGTTAATCAGTTAAGCTCCACCGTTGAGATGGAACATATCCAATGAGCGAGTGCTGCTACCTGGAGTATCATGCTGAAGTGCAGAGGTCAGACAGCAGGAAGTGGACACCAGCGATCTTTGTATTCTTCTAGAATAATTAATTCAGGATATTACTGTCATTAAGTTCAGTTAATGTACGACTCTCGACTGTACAAAGTTGTTGTTGCGGCTGCAGATAAGGTGATTTATATCAAAATTAAAGGAATATTCTATGCTCACCCATTTTTAAAAAAAAAGTAGTTTGGGGAAATATTCTTAGACGAGAAGATCAACCACTCATGCGTATCTGTTAAGTATAGGCATACAGCTAGGAGATGGTTAGCTTAGGTTAGCTTAGCTGAGCTTAGCATAAAGACTGGAAATAGTCTTAATGCTAAGACAAGCTAACTAGCTGAATATGCCTTCCAGCACCTCTATTTCTAATTATTTTACATATCTTATCTTTTTCATCTGTACAAAGTGTTTAAACAATGTGGTTTTGATTTAATGAGAAGTAATGTGCTTGCAAGTTCTTGTCTGGGAACGATGACAAGCTGGAGTCTCCATTGGTCGCCTAGCAGGTGCTCCCAACCACAAAATAGTCCGGAGCATCAACAGTTCGTGTCCCGTTTGTAACCAAGAGTCAAGAGTGATTTGTTTTTTAGCTATGTTACATAAGAAAGTACTTAAAGTAAGTAAATTACATAGCTTAATTCATGTACCCCACGTAGCTTATGTGAGTTACATCACGTATGCAATTGACGTTATGAGGGTGAATAAAGTTATTTAATTATTATCTTTATCTAAACCTAACCAAGAACATGACCGAGTTTACATTGTAAAAAACATGCAAAAAAGTCATGATATATGAATTGTTTTGTCAGCAAGCTTTATTTTGAAAGTCTAACTGGACATCATATATCATGAATTACTGCTGACTTAAACACGGACCACATGAACTTCACATGCAAAACTGACACTTGAGGGGAAGGTAGAGTATCATAGTTTGAACCCTATGGCCACTTACCAAGCAGCCTAATTGCAAGAGAGAGAATGTGCAGCATGTTAAGTCTTTGTTTTGTAGTGGAAATTAAAGAAACAAAATACTTCATGTAAAGAAGTGAGGAATAGGGGTGCTGGAAAGTGGATTTAGAGGTGCTCGAAGGTGGATTTTGTCAACCTTGGAGAAAGCCAGTCTAGCTGTTTCCATTTGTTTTCTAGTCCAGTCATTGAGAACGGTTTGAGAGTGGTATACATTTTTTTTGTCTTCAGCATCTTTAAAAAAAAGCAGACTGTTCCTTTAAAGTGGAAACTTGTTCCTCGACACACCAAGCAAGATCTTCATTCTGACAGTCAAACATAATTACATTCACAATACATCAGAGATTTCTGGGTAGACTAAAGACTATTTCCCAATGCTGATTGTTAAGAGGACGGTAGAGCGATTCTTTGGTCATTTATTGCCAGTTCCAGAGGACTGTGTGATATACCGGGGGGTTTAATCCCTCAACAAAGTTCTCTATTGCATATTTAACAGAAATCATGTGATGTCAATGTTGTTGCGGTTTCCAAAAGGTATTTTTATGGACTGCTGTTGAAGATATCCCCAGACTGAACAGTGTTGTTGTGTACAGGTGCGTGCTATCTGAAACGTTGGATCACTGCAGAAATAGTCCCTAAAACAATAAAACATTCACGAAAATTTTAAAACTAGCATCATGACTTAATTTAAAAAAAAAAAAAAAATGTCTTCCTCTTTATATCAATTCTACTTCATTTGTCCCTCAAGGGGCAATTAAAAACAATACAAACACATTTACACCCATTCAAAAGCTATGTTGTAAAGTTTAACTACACTGATAGTTCAGTAAAAGCTGTGAATAAAGGCCAATTTGATTATCGCAATATCTAAATTACTATTTCTGTCTTCATGTTTACTGTCAACATGATTCTAAATACTGTAATTGCGAGTGTGGTTTGCAACGACCTCTTTCTTAAAGGTCACATCTCCTTTTTCCGTTTTTATATTTTGTTATCAAGTTGTTAAGTTGCTAGTTAAAATTAGAAGGCTCAAACGGATGACTAAATTAACGTACTTCAGCTTTGGAAATGACACCGAATTCTTCCTGCTATTGCAGTGTAGTATCCAACAGAAGGGGGCTGCATCAACGCAATGCATATGCAGGTAACAGCTGCACCAGGCACCAAGCCCGGTGTCCCAGCAGCCTTTTAGTGGGGCTGTCATGTTTGCTTCCTGGGGATATAGACGCCCAACTCAATACAGCAAACCCTACTTAAAATCTGAGCATATTCAGGCCAGTAGAAGATTTGCACACGAGACCTGTGCAAATGTCTTCTGAAGGGCATTGGGATAAACAGGCACTTGTCTGTATGATGGAGGGAGGAGGGGTTCGGGTGGAGGAAAAGTGGGGACTTGGGATGGGAGATAGCCAGGCTCTTCTAGGCAGATGGCCTCCCCAGCTACAGCGCAGCTGAATCCTCCCACCCACCCTCCCTCCCCTTTCTCCACCCAACTTTAGGGCCTCATTCCCTCTCATATTGTTTTGTATGAAGGCCAATGTCTTTATTTATGATTTTTTTTTCCTGCTCAATGTGTGGTCGCTTAGAGACTCCAGTGGTGGTGAAGTTGCCATGACTTTCATTAAAGCCGAGGCCGAATGAAATATGGATGTGCAGGGAGTGAATTAGAGTGATGGAATGGGCCAAATATTGCCTTCGTGGTGTCTTGGCATTACTGTCTTGAGGGGATAGATACTTGGGCCGGAGGAAAGTAAAACCCCCTCTCCAAGTTCAGCGCATTCATCAGCAGGCCAGAGAAGTTCGCCTCCATGCAATGTTGATGACTGTAGTGCTGCTGAGTATTTTGGGTGTGTGAGGAGAAACTGGAATTGGTGGGAATATCCGTGACCTTTACCTGTGATGAGTGTTTGACCTTAAGAACAGAACAGTAACAACTTCAATGTTACTTCAACAAATCTATTATGCCTCTGACATTCAAATACCACTGGTGCTTAAAATGCAATTTGCTTTTAATGATTTAATGAAATGAGTCAGAACAAGAGAAGGTGCGGTCCTTCATAAAATCTTTTCTCCGTGCATTGCACTGAATGACTATGTAATATAGAACAGTAGGGGTAATCTTAATGATGCAGGAAAAAACTGAGTCCACGTAAATGACTAATTACAGTGGTGGGGTGTAACTATGTTGTAAGTAGATTTTTTTCAAGCACTGTCCTCAATTACAATTTTTATGTGGGCCTACTTGCTTTTTACTTACTTAAATGAGATCAGGTATGCTTTTTCATCTTCAGTGATTTATAAAGGTTCTTGTACGTGTAAAAGATCTTAAAAGTTAGAACGGTCAAAGTCGACACCAACACCAGTCCTCTCTCCCACAGAGAACACTGTTCCTGAAACGCCTTGTCATTAGTCTAACCTTTTAAATTCTTGACTTTGTGACATCACACTATGTCACAGGGTCACACATTTGTGTAATTTTAAGAATCAATTGAGCTGCTCCGCCGCGGTTAAGTGAGGGAACAGTCTTTGACACAACATTGATGCTCTCCATTGAGTGAATGCCCGTCCGTTCACTCTTATTTAACTTTAGTTTCTACCAATCTCCCTCTTCATCTTCCATCAGTGGGTTTTTTTTTATTTGCAGTGTAGAATTTCCACAGTTTTCCTATTGTTCCACCGTTACTTGGGGATAACAGCCAGGGAAAACAGTACTTCTTCCTGTATTAGTTGTGCGATAGCAGATGTGTAACTTTTGTGCCGTTATGCTGCCTTAATCTTTGAGGGAAACATCTGTACCGGTGGGCAGGCCAACTAGCATAGAGAAACCAAGGTTTATAGGGAACCAGTCTATATGTTGATGGCGTCATTTCACGGCCATAGCACTGTGCAATCAGTATTCACTTCAGAATGATAAGTAGAAGCAAAAAACTGATCTACTGCCAGTTTAAGTAAAGAATCTAAATACTTCCTTCACCACTGAATAATTAACCCCACTGCATTCTTGGCAACAGAGAAGTAAAGACAGAACTGGCACCTTTTTTTCACCTGCTAAAACTACTGTACAGAACATTAAATATTATATTAAACATTAAATACAAGTGAGCTGCCAGGCATTTTCCTCAGTTGTATTTAAAGATTATATTACATCAGAAAGTATAAGCTGCATATCTCAGTCTCCAGATCAAACACAACCCATCCAGCCTGAAATAAGAACATGTTTTTCCAAATACCGTCCAGATGGAAGCTCAAAAGCACTATTTCAGCACACTGAATAATTGGCTATTGACACCAAGTTGTCACCGCACCAAGTTGGATCCGGTCGGTCCCAGCTTGGTGTTATGCTGCATAAATGAAATGCAGCAGAGTCAACAATATGAATTCAGTTCATTCAGCTCAAAATAATCCCAAATAGGCCTTCGTGTGGAAAAGTTTGCAGTGTGAAGTGAGTTCACCTCATGGGTTTATTCAACAGCAGCAGCTGACGGCTGCCTCTTCCAATGTCTTACACTAAAATGTAAAATGAGAATTAATCCCCCCCTTGTTGTTTTGTTTTAGGATTACTAATCACGGTTCTCCTTTCAAGGACCTTCCATGTACCAGCTCTAAATCTAATTTGGGTCACATACAAACTCACGGAAATGTCAAAGGCTTCCACCTTTACTGCAGTGTGCACATGGAAAGTCTGCTTAAGGGGAGCAACTACTTTTGCGGTACCAAAAAGTGTATTCTCGTCGTCACGGTGGTGCTGTGGGGAGGCCAGGCTGGAGTGGGAAAAGAAAGCTTAATTGAACAAACTAATGAGTAGTTCTTATTTCCATTGGGGATGTGCCAGTGAGATTGCTGGACAGTTTATCTGTGATAAATAAATGCTTTAGGAGCTAATTAGCTTCAGGGCCCTCAGGGGAGGGGGGTGTTGAGTGTCCGAGTGTGTGCATGTGCGTGTGTGTTTCTGTATATTGCCATATCTTCAAGTCGACATTAGTCCACTTCCTGTTCTTTCTCACTCCACCCCCTCATTCACACATGCACCCTTAACTATTTCCATGTTTCTTACCCTAAAGCAACACGCTTGGAACAACTAAACAAGCTACAATTGAGTGAACTGAATGCAAAGAAAAAGATGATTAATCTCTTCTTTACATGAAAATCGCTTTCTCTCTCCATGCTGAATGTCAAAAAAGACGTCCACAAGAAATTCTCTTGATCCAACTTAAAGGAATAGTTCAAAATTTTACTTCAACTTTCTTATTAGCTGAGAGTTGGATGAGAACATTGATACCACTCTTGTTCAACTAACCACCAGGATTAAATGATTCATGAGCGTTGTGTAATCCAATTAGCTGTTTTAAAAGTGCAATATGTAAGAGTTTTAATTGAACACATTTAAGAATTAACTAAAATTATCAACAGTATTTAAAGAAATATCACTTTGACGTAATGACTTCTACGTATTGTGTTGCAGGGATATCTACTGAAGGAAGCATGCTAACCAGCTAGCCATATCCTGTTCTGATCCAAAGATCCTGTGCTAGCAGTGTAAGCACAGACACTCCCAGGGTGCTCTGAGGTTCCAGTGTTGACTGCTAGCTGAACAGCTATCAGAGCTAACTCGCTAATGGTAGCTACAGTTAGCAGCAGTTGCCGTTTATTCTGGTGATATGCTGTCCCTTTTGTTTGCTTTGAGTATTTCACATATTGTACCTTTAATGTCTGTAATGTTACTAATTATCTCTGATGCCAGTTCATTGTTAATTGGTAGGATTCAGAAAATAGTTTGACATTTTTGCTGAGAAGACTCTCTGTCCATTAGCTTAGCTTAACACAATGACTGAAAGCAGGGGGGAAGCAGCTAGCCAGTCTCTGTCTGATGGTAAAGGACCAACATCTTGATGTACGGCGTTTTTAAAAATCTGTACAAAAAAGCCTATTGTGGTTTTACGGAGGGTTATTTGTGGAATTCGTGGACAGAGCCAGGCAGTTTCCCCATGTTTTCATACTTGAGTGATAAACTACGCTTACCAATTACCAGCTAGCCTCACACTGAACAGATACATCTAGCTCTCAGCAAAAATGTCAAACCACCAATTTATATCCACCAAATATCTGCGCTTAACAGTTTGTTTGCTGCATTTTGTAGTCCAGACAGACAGCAAATCATACATGACAATTACCTGTGCTAAGAATTTCACCTATCACACCATTTAGGGCCCCTTTTCTATATCTGTGTTTGGCTGTTGGAAGATGTATGCTACAGCCTGTCCTGATAAGAGCATATCTGCCAGTGGGACCACATGGAGGAGTCAGAGGTTGGCCATATCTCAGTCTCTGGGAAGGCGTCGCATCTGGGCGTCAGGGTCCGGGGTCCCCATGGTGATGCGCTCTCTGCTGCAAGATCAAGCCATCACTTACTGATTGACTGTCGCCTCCTTGAACTCCTTTAGTGGCAATATTTAAACAGCACCATTTTGTTTGACATTTGTCCTTTGTCCTGGTACAGCACATTTTCCCATTGTTAAGGTTAAGTTTAGTGCTGAGTAGGATAAATGCCATGAAAAATGTAACATACAGTAGTTACCTTAAAAATAGATAAAAACAGCAATTTAGTAGGAAATTCCTCTTCCTACTAAATTGCTCGATTTCAAAATAAACGTTCTTTTTGAGGTTGTCCAGGCTGCTTCATTAATTAAATACAGTAACCTTTAGGAAACATTTTAACTTCACAGAAATATGGGTATAATTAATTTCAACAGCACTCATTTTAAAATTTGTCTCAAATACTCTACTGATATAATGACTCCAAATGGTAGAAAATGGCTTAAGAGCCAAAAAGTCAATAACAGTAATATGGTTCTTCTAGCAGAAAATGGAAACATTTTTTATCAACATCTGATGCACTCCTTACAGAGATACAGATGAGTGACAATTCAGCGGAAGGAAACAACATAAACCTCCCCGTCTGGAGCTCCCCATTCCCCATAGGTGTTCAATTGATTCCCATCTTTTTCATTCTCATCAAACCATTAAAATGACTCTTTATATCCTGTATGAAAGCCTCTAAATTTGTCACATTTATCCAACCATTCATTCAGGTTTTCCTTTAATTTTTCACTCTTCTGTAAGCATCTGCACTGAAGAGGCAATGAGAAATGCTGTCAAAAGTCTCCGAATAGCACGGCATAAATTGACTGAGAAAGTTTCGGCGAAAGACTTCAACAAAGAAAAGCAAAATGAAAACTTTTCATTTATACTGCAACACATTCTTTGTATTGTCAAAGAATCTGCTTTTGTTAATCCATTAAGCAAAAGACTTTCTTTATGCGCCATGGTCAAACATTCAAGAGGGGTACTATGAGTTTCTACGCAATCACAGTGAGTTGAAGTAAGAGTTTGAAGAATAGAAGGTGGAATACAATATGCACCGGTAGAATAGAATGAACATGATAATTATGCTAAATTATAAAGTGTTGCTGACATCTGTCACCCCAGAATTTCTTTCAACAAATGAAGAGAAATAAACACAGAACATTCCTCTGTTGTGAAGGAGTGTAATCCTCTTGCCTCCCTGTGCTCTTTTCTTTTCTACTGACAATGATAATTACAGTTTTTGTTGGACGGCTTTCAAGGATTTATCTCCGTTTTGTATTAATGGCTTTCTGAAGCTTTTAAATCCAAAAAGTTTAATTTGTTGGTTCTGTGTGGCCATTGTAAGTTTTCAATTTTCCATACTTTTGTGTGAAATACCTTTAAGTTGTGATGTGTCATTTTTCTTGATGTTCTGTCATAAAAGAATATATTCTCACAGTTTGGCTGTCACCCTGTGTCTATGACAACTGTATATAGGCACAGTGTTACATTTCTGATCAAATACGTGGAGTGCACTTAATGTCCTTGGGTCAGTTTTTGTGCATCTAGATGACGTCGATGTAACCCTCCCCCTACTCTGAACAAGTCCTCCAATAAACATATTAACATGTTAACATATAACCTCACGTATGTAATTTTTTCATCCGTATCAGCAGCAACAAACCGTTTGTTACTGCCTTCCAAAAACTGATCTGACACCACTGTGGTTTAGGGCATCCACAACTACTGCACTTTGGTAGTCATTGACTAGTCAAATAATCGATTAATCACAGATTTATCTGATATTTTTCACAGTATTGCAATGAATTCTGATCAAAAAGGTCTCAAATACAACCAGTAAAGGGCTCACTAATGTAGGTGGGACCAACCTGGGGATAAGTGAGATAGAAGAGTCGCCAATTGGCTCCGAGAGGCTATTTATATTGATCAACTGGACTCAACTTTCCTTCTCTAACTATCCTGAACTCGATTTATTTCACATGGTATAATGGAGACAATGACTGTATTTTCAACAACAGCTAAAGTTATGTTCACCTTCTGTTGTTAGAAGCTCTGAATAGCCTACTCTGATTCATTATGAGGTCACTTATTACTGCACAATGCGAAAATTAGTTTACATTAATGCAGAGTGTTGACTAGCGGTTTTGATAGCTGAGTAGACAATTATCCTATAAAACCCCTACGGCAGTTATGTTTGATTAGTTTGGATCTAGTCACTAAATTAACTTAGGAAACAGTTGGGCACGATTGTGTTGATGGTTAAAAGAAAACAAAGTTGATTGCTGGTAAGAAACAGGAAGTGAACAGCAGTCTGGAGTCAAAGTTTGATGATTTGCTGACTTCCTCCTCCATACTTTGTAGCACCATAGTAAAGTCACATGATTTCTTACTTTGCTCCAGACAGACAAGACAAATGACAGCATGACGTTCATTTTGTACATTATGGTCCCATTCAGGGTAAAATAGATGATAAAGCAGGATGTGCTTTAGGGCGTGGCTTTGTAATTGACAAGTGGCTCTGACAGCATGTTTTTAGATTTGCAGTCAGATCCAATCAGGGGCACAGAGACTTGTATCCTCTCTAGCTTCAACCTCTTGTCCAAAAATGGTCACTTGCGGCTCCAAAGAACCAGCATGGTGTGGGCTGTAATGCAAAACGTTGGGCTTCAAAATGCTCATCCACAAATGGGTGTTGTCACAGTGGGTCTAAACTTGCACTTAACAAAGACAAATGTAATTTTTGCTCTGAAGTGACTAGTGCACTCATAGAAATATGAAGACATTTTCCAGAAAAATAGGCTGGTCTGCCTTCTGTAATAAAAAACACTCTACACTTTTGCTTCTTTATTGGTTAACACACACACCAAATTCCAAAACCACCACTAAAAGTGAGAGATAAAACATCACATCAAAACCAAAAAAAGGCATTGAAGTACAACAAGCCATCTGGGTCTAAATCAAGGAAAACTCCCTGCCACCAAACCCTTGTTGGGGCCAGCTTTTTCAAAATGTCCTCCATGTTGCAATTTCAGGACAATGACTGACAGACCACAGAGTGTATCCCCTCATTCAAAGCCGTGTGCTTATAACCAAGCAGGGTTTTAATCTGACCAAGCCACCTGTGAGGCTCGTCAGAACTTGAGCCCAGAGGGGCCGAGCTGGGCTTCATTACTGTGTCGCTGGTTCTGGCCCAGTTCTCCCTTTTGCTCTATCTCTCTGCCTCTCTATTCTTCAGTACCTTGCAGGCATGGTACAGAAATGAGAGCCGGCTGCTTGGTCCTCCACATCACTCCATGGCCGCAATTTGTCATTTTTCACACGAGATGAAGCCTTTTATGAAACGAAATGAGTTTCCCTAAAATGAAGCGCCACAAAAGCTCCGTGATTAATTTGCTTGTTAGGCTATTGCAGCTGTCACCTGTGGAAGACATCTGGACAGCAGATTGACTAATGCCAGCGGTGGGGCTGAAACACGGCTCTCTCTCTCATAACCTACCCAACAGTCAGCCTTTCAGCGGGCTTTTAAAGGCACTACTCACTGTTTGAAATAGCCCCTTTCTGAGGGGCAATTAATAAGCATTACTTGTGATTGACATGGTAATTAGTTGCATTAATGTGGTCATAAGAGGCTTTGTATGGGGGGCTGCAGTGAACTGATGAGGGGTGGGCAGTAGACGTTAAGAAACGAGGAGTGAACACTACGACCTCACTTAAGAGCTAATTGTCCATTTGATTACCACCGCTTTTCTGACAGTAATTTTGACAAATACAGCCCAAAGTAACAAAGTGTAATTTCAGCTTTCAGATAATGTACTACTTAATTTTTTGTGAATCTTTTCTGATCAATGCAGAGTCTATACGAATCGGCTTTCAGTAGATTTTTATGATGTGTTTTATTAAGCCATCATTACAACACTGCTACTGCAACTTCTGGTAAAAAAAAAAAAAGGCAAAAATCTCCTTTTTTTACGGTTCCATGGTTCAGTGATTTCTCACATTGATACAACTTGCATGAGAGACAGTTTCAGTAAAATCTTAGAAAAAGGATTGTTTGAATTTCTCTAGGAGGTTGAAAAGAGCAAGTGTTTATTACTTTTCATTTGAGGCTGAATGAAAACCTTTTGCCCTCTCCCAAAAATGCAGAGTTGTTTGATTATTTGATTTTAAAAAAGACTCCTGGTATTTTTTGGGAGTTGGCACACTAAGGCTGAAGCTATTAGATACATAATTAACTGGTTATGGGACAGCTGGCTGAAAAAGATAACATAGGATGTCCATATTGCTGTGTTTCATCTAAATATGTGAATATGCAAAGGTTTCTTAACACTTTCTAACCACTAGAGGCAAAATCATGCTATGCAACTGTTCACCTCATTCCTGTCATGGATCTGACTCTTAAACTCTGGATACAGCGTTGGAGATAGAGCCCCATTCCTTCCACAAAGCCAAAAAAAGGCTTGACTTCCTGGTTTTAAATTACGCAGATCTTCCAACCAAAGAGCGTGCACACACTAGAGACTCCCGCCAGCCAAGCCGGCTAACTTCCAGTTTAGCCTCAGGCAAACTTGAATAGGGATAAAATGATTTAGTCTCACAACTCTTCTAGATTTTTCAAAGGTTATTGGACTGAATTAAGCGAATTATGATTTCTAGCCGCTTCTTTGGTTTTATATGTACGCTTATGTGAGGAAGTCTTCTTGGGCACCAGTGCATCACATTGTAATTACACTGTTTGGCCACTTATCGTCTTACTCAGAGCAATTAGTACGGCATATCATTCTACGTGAAAATCTAGTTTAGGATCTTTATCGAATGTATACTACAAACACGTTTTTACTGCTTGGCCCACTTACTGTAGCTAACACTTAATGCTCTTAAAGTCTCGGTTGTGTGTGATACTTTGCTACAGATGTCAGTTCTGCCGAACACTCATAATAGTTCCCCCAGTAACCTCCAAAGGAATCTCGTGGATAGATTCATTACAAAATGTGTTTTGGATTTTTTATGTTCTCTAGTGGTCATGAGGCCACTGGGATCGACACAAGTCATCAAACAACCTTTTAAACGTGCATTAACTGAATTTCTTGTTTTGTTTTTGGCATATTATAACCTTTTTAGGTTGATATGGGGAACTTTTTTGTAAGCATTTGCTTATTTACATGGCAAGCTGTTACTGAGCAACATTAACTCTGACTTTGTGGGCGGTTGAGGCTCAAGAGGTGGAGCGGGTTGTTCAATAATCAGAAGGTTGGTAGTTCACCGCTTCAGTCTGCAAGTGTCCTTGGGTGAGACACTGAGCCCCCAATTGGTTATATATGAAAGGGATAGAAATATTTAGGGGCGCTTTGGATAGAAAGCACTGCATCACTCCTGATGAGCAGGTCAGCACCTTGCATGGCACCCTCTGCCATCAGTGATTGAATGTGTGCGTGTACGGGCGAATGCAGCATGTGTTTTGAGTGGATGGTAGAACAGAAAAGCACCATTTAAATGCAGTACATTACCATTTGGAGTTGTGATTATGGGCATCTGGTGCAGCCTTTCAGCTATGTCTTTGCTCTCTGCCAAAACCTTATGGAAATTTCTGACTCTAGCTAGTTGCTAACTGTGTCTGTCTGCCATCAGATACTGAGCAGGTAGTGTACAGTTTTTTTTTTCTTTTTTAGAGCTTTTTCACTGGAAACAGTTGCTTCTGTGGCCCAAAACGATGCTGTGATAGCAGTGAGAGTGAACCAAAACTGCTAAGTCGCAGTTGAACAGCTAAACAATGAGCTGAACTCTCTGTGAAGATCAAAAAAATATTGATTTTGGCTGATTTGAAACCCTCACTAAATTATGTCAGCCACAAACAAGAGTTATGAATGATGGCAAAATTGATCAAATTAATTTAGTAGTGTTTTGTAATGGACATTTTTCACAAGCATGCTATCACATCCATATGGTCCTTCTAAGATTTCAGAGAAAGTCCTCTAACTTGCATTATTCTCTCAAACACTTTATGTTGAAGAAATTTTACATTGCAGACTCACATGGTTTCATTTTCCCCTATGCGAGCATTCGGAGGCCTTGGAGTCCGTCGCGGTACACAGAGTCAAATAATGGTGAGCACAGGCTTATTTTTTAATTATTGAGGAATTAGTGGGTAGCATTGGTTTATTTGTGTATCCTGTGTAATAAGGAAACTTTTCTTAGAAATCCAACGCTTTGTTGAAACAACTGGTACAACAGTAAATTCAAAAACACAACACAATACTCTGAGATTCACAGGGCAGAGATTGGATCAGGATATTTTGAATGGCATCGGATGGATCCTATCTTATTACTGTGACCAATTTCTTTCTGCGTATAACTATGAAATTCCTGCGACAGAGAGAGAGAGAGGGAGAAAGAGCAAGGACATAAAGCGTCCTGCTACTGTAATAATAAACTGCATTGCAATGGCAACACCATCAAAAGACCTAAGAGAATGCTCAGTACAGACAGAATTAGACTCAGTTTAAATTACAGAGTCACAATGTGCTCATTGACCAATTTAGGAGACATTCACTAGTGATGCTTGAGAAAAGAATAGTACTGATACTGAGCTTTGGGGCTGTTTTGTCAATAAAACTGCTGAGTGTCTGTGAAAACTGTACTCATACTTGTGTACAATACTGTTGCATTTACCCTTTCACTCATACTTTTATTAATATATATTGATAGTCATTTAGCAGATAGAGTTCAGTGTGTTGTGCAGAAGATTACCACATGAATATACTAGTGTCAAATATTAGAAAATAAAGTGACAAAAATATTATTCTTGGCTGGGATGGAAAAGTTGGTCTATCAATAAAAGCAAAAAATGTGACCAAGTGTAATGCAAACCGAAGCGAATTTAAACATCTACCAAGGACTGAAAATTGCCCCAGAAAAAAACAAATCTGTGTGTAGTGATTAAGAGACAGTCATCAAATTAAATCATGAAACAAACATTTAACTGATGCTATTATCTTATTGTACCCTCTTCTTCTGCAATGGTTAAACCGCACCTGACTGAAGAATTAGCGCCAACGTTTTGATGCACTTATCTCCCAACAGAACAGTAATGGATGGAAACATGCATGCATTTACATTTTCTTTTGCCAATTTGCATACAATTTGGATGGATCCCTGACTTTTAAGAGCATATGATGTAGATACTGTTTTGACATGTCTCCCTAATAAGCTGGTTTGGAAAAGCTATGTCCCAAATCCAGACTATGCGTGGACCTAAAGCAGGTTTATACTGTGTTCTGCAATATTTTTGTGTGCTAATTAAAGGTACAATATGTAGGAATTGGCCAGCTGTTGAAATCATACTCAAATAGGGGACAGCATTTCGCCAGAATAAATCGCAAACTGCTGCTGACTATAGCTGCCATATGCTAGCCAGCTCACACTACAGAGGCGATTTACAGTGGCTCCAACCAGGACTCTGACTCGGTGGATAATGAAGACATTGTTGGTGAGGCAGGGTGGCTTGGTGTAGGAGAGGAGTCAGAGGAAGTTCGTTCATCTTCTGGAGGTCTGAGCTATACATAGGACTATCACCTCTTGAGGTACAAAGTGGTGTTACAAGACAAGACAGGCCAGGGCTAGCTGGATAGCATGCTAACTTCAGTAGATATCTCTGCAGCACAATACATAGACCTCTTTAACATATGGTCAAACCGGTTTTATTTTCATCGTGGTTAGTTTTGAATGTTTTGAACCAAAATTCTTACATGTTGCATCCTTAAAGTGTGTTTGCTGTGGCAGCATATCATACTTGTTTTAAGTTTGCTATGGCTACAACACATCAGGTATACGAGGAAAAATTGCTCAAGTTATATAATCAGTTTACACCTCAACATGGCAGTCCTCACAAACACCAAACCGCAAGGGGAATGAAGGGCATTGTTTAGTGCAAATGCACTTAACTCCTTGGCTAAACTTCTGCTGCATCCCTGTAGCTATAGCCTCAAAGTCATTTTAGACAGAACTGACAGACTAATCTTGCCCCTCCCAGGCACTCAGTGAAATGATGCCTCCTCCTAAGACTTCAGATCCCAGCCTCACTGCCTCTCTGTCCTAATATCTCTCCTCTCATAACAGCACAAGCAGAAATACAAACACACCGTGGCATATTGCCATGACGCCGGTGTTTTCAAGATCAAATGCCCGGCCACATAAAAGCAGCATTTCCAGCCAAAACACAGCCCCACAAACACATGCACGAGAGCACAGACGCGCACACACCGACGGACACACATTCTGCACTACAATGGCTGTCGCAGGGCTATTTCAATAATCCCCAGCATGTATGTTTAATGGTGAGGGCCCAACAGGAAATGATCGGCAAATGAAACGAAGCAGCGGGTTATTACGTACCACTCTGGTGTCAGCCCAGGCCTCCCCACCATTAATTTTATTGTAACTCATTTCTGCGGCCAGAGTGGAGCAGGATTTAATGTTTCCATTCCCCACTCCTGTTCTGCATGACAAATTGTTTTAATAAACATATACTGGGTCATAATAAAGTAATAATAATCCTACCAGTCACCTTATATCACTGCAGTTAAATTTTCCCATAAGCCAACACTGGTTACAATGACAATTACATGGTAGCCAATCCTCAGCAAGGCAAACACAATGGGCAGATTTAATATAGTTTGTAAATATGATTAGTGTGCTGTCGTGTTATTGGAGTCTAGTATTTACATTTCTCTTCGGGCCTTTTTACAGTACAGGATCAGTATTAAATAAAGCTTTCACTCTTTTTCCTTCCTGCTCTCTTTCTTCCACCAGAATGCCTCCCCTCACTCCCCTTCACGACTTAATGAAAAACACAGTTGACCGTTAATATTCCACGGATCAATCACCATTTTTAATTTTGCGGATAAATGTGCTATTGTGAAACCCTCAAAGGTCTCTCCCACCTTGCGTATGTGTGTGTACGGGTGCCTCTGTGTGTGTGTGTGTGTGTGTGTTTATGCATGCATACTGTATTTGTGTGTCTAAGGTTTGGTTTCTTTATGAGAGGGGAGAAAATGTGTTCACATAATGGCTCACGGTTATTTGCCGGGGCAATTTTATGCTACAATTCAATTATTGCCTAAATTTGTTATTAGGTCCTGAAGTCATTGCTTCGACCTGCAATTTACTCAAGACACAAACATTTACATTTCGCAAACACATCACCATTTGTGTGTTTTTTTCTTAATACAGTAGGGTTGCAGCAACCTTTTGAACTTGTACAAATAATAAAAGGAAATGCAGGCTGGTGCGTGCTACTGATACAGCTTTGATTGAATTCCCTCCTGATGTTGTAGGACACATTGATAGATTAATTAAAACAACAACTGCCTGTTAGTTTAGCAAACCAATCTAGGTTATGTGTCCAGAAGTATGTGGACCATATATGCTTGGTGTGCTTATCTCCTGGAGCTGTTTTTTCCTGGAGCCTCTTAGTTCAAATTAAAGAAAAATGAAATGTTTTTTTAGACAACAGTGTGCCTTGGGGAAGGCATTTTTATTTACTTTCATGTGCATGAAGAAATACCCTTGGAATACTTTGGTGTGGGGTTGAGGTGGAACTTTCACCTCAACCCCATCCAACATCTTTGGCATCAATTGCAACATGCAGTGTGTAAAATACCATGAATTGGCATAAATGTAGATTTCGTTCTGTCTGATTAGCAATGTATATTATGTTTACACTTGTGTTATTTTGAGCTTTTTTGCACATCTTTATTTAATTTCCATTGTTTGATTTCTCCTGGGACACTTCATAGGATGATATACGTATCGGTATAATTGGTTTGTTGTTGACTAAAGTGTCTGAAAAACCCAATAAGAAAAGGGTCATGTAAATGAAAAAACAACGACTGAATGCCAGCCATCAGTGATTGACCTCATTAGTGGTTTTGTGGCTGTATGAGACTGAAGAGAAAATTTTGTGGAAAGTCTTCCCAGAAGGGCGGTGGCTATTGGAGCACAATGGTTATGAATGGTTCCACGTACTTTTGGCTAGCTTGTGTATCACTCATTCTTATGGACAAATGTCCCCTAGGAGCATGTACGTGACTTCTGGCACAAACCTTTAAGAGTAATTTCTAGATTTATCTAGATTATAGGTTATTCTATACCAAAGTTTTATTTATGGTATTTTTGTTCAAACTACAGCAACATCCTGTCTGTTCATCAGCATCCATGTCAGTGGTGTGAACAACAAAGACACCCAGTGGTCCACAACAAAATAAACACTGACAGGTAAAATACTTCTACAAAGAAAGTTTCATCCAAACAAAAATGCAATAACTCTCCATGTGGTTTGTCCATGTTGTGTTGAAAAACACATGAAACCTGTTTCCTGGTCCAATGCCACTATCGGCAGGACATATTTGTCTGTGCCTTCCAAAAGATTTATCAGTTTTATGATGGGAAAGCTGGAGGTCAAGGTTTGTTCAAGTTAAGGGGCAAAAACAACATAGGTTGGGTTTGGGGGAAGGATCATGATTTGGGTTGAATTACTACTTTGTTAAGGTTAGGGGAGCTTCAATTTCAGGCAACAATAACAAACAAGAGTTTCAGGCTAAAAACAACATTAACTGACGGTTTGAAACAGTAAACAAACAATGATATCCCATGATAAGGTCCGATGTTTTGTTGACCCATCCATCCACCCCAACCTTCCCCATACATACACTTTGTCGCTCCATAACAACACCACCTTACTTCCTCCTGTGCTGCTGTCATAATCACTGCTAGAGGGCTTTGTCACATGAACAGAAATGTGTTTCTCTTTTTTTGTGGTGCTGACTGGAAGGACTGATGCAGGGCGGAATTTGTCAGAACACCATTAGGAACACCCTATATGTTTACATATAACTGTCAATGAGCTCCAGTATCAATGTCAACCACGACTGTCTGTCAGGAGCAAAGGCAAAGGTAGCAAGACAATGTTATGGCACATCAAATGGAGGAGGTCTGGGATTTTGTACCTAAGCTCAGTTGATGAACTGTAAATTTTTAATAGGGGAGATGGCCCAATGGGAAGGTTAGGGTTAGGATAACCCCACTGGGTCTGAGGCTACTACAGGCAGTAGTGTGTGTCTCTCTGATCCTACGATATAGCACTGTTGTGATCCCAATCACACTTCCACGGCTACATGTTGATACTTGTCACTTTGATCATTAAGTTTACTGAGAGAAAAAGGTGCAAGAACAAATCTGTCTGTTACTTCAGCACCATAGACAGCACCTTAGATTTACCAGTACACAACAGTTGGGCTTCTGATCCTTCAAAGCCATGGACAGGGCCATAGATTCTAACTTACACAAACCTCAGTCAGATAAAGAGACTCGCCTAACATATTCAACTAAACATCCGCTCTGCCCCATGTTCTCTCTGTGACTAGGGGATGGAGAGGGGCTGGCAGGTTAACAAGGGAGATGCATTTTGATTGTTTTGCTAAGGTTTCTGCAAAACACAGATATGTCTAAGTTTTAAGTCGTATCGCGTTCACATTGAATGTTTATTATCTGACTTTCACATTGTGAGGTGGCATTTCGGAGACGGAAGGGACAGTGGTGGCTGTCAAGCGGGGGACCACAGTTCAAGAGTGCGTTTCGCCATTTCTAATGTGAAACTACTGAATGTTTTTGATTAGGGACCACAGAGTTTCAGCATTTGTAAGCCTGACAACACTGAGTATTTTTGAGGACATCTTGTGGCGACCAAAACGGGTATTTTAAGCCAAACCACGATGGTTTCCTAACCATAAGAGAGACCGTAAGAGAGAAACAGAAAATTGAATTTAAAGAAACGTAAAGTCATAACGTGAAGAAATAAACATGTCTTGCATTCCTACTGCATGGAGCGCAATGACAATGTTCTCCTGACATATTTTGACAGACAAGTTCATGTTATATAAATGTACTATATTTGTGTTTCGTATTAGACCTGAATATGTGTGTTTTGACTCTTGCATCAGATGTTGCAGCCTCGTCTGGAGTTTTGATGGGGCTGATATGTGTGGTGATCCGCTATGAAGATGGGGACCGTAGTTGTCTTTTGTTGTATATGGGCCTGCCTGTCATGGCTCACAACTAATTGTTGTCAAACGTCACTCCAGTTCTGCTGGACACCCTCAGCAATCATATCAGCAGAGAGAAAAAAACACAGTTCAACTCTTTGCCTATCATTCAAATGGAAGTCTTTTCTGGCTCACTCCTGCTGGTTGCCTTTAGTAGCCTCAATTTTCTCGCACATATACCACCGACCCATCCAAAAACCAGAGTGACATGAAAGGGCTCTCTTTCACCACATACATGCCATTGACAGATGAATGAAATATTTATTTATGAAATCTAAAAACATGTATTCACCCTTGACACTAGATTCTGGGAACATTGACTTCTGAAGCACCTCACCACCACCAGAGCCTGGCCCTCCAGTGAGTCAATTATGATGGCTTAAAGGAATATCTGCCTCTCTCTTCAAGTGTCTACTTGGCCCTAATTTTTCATCTCAGACTCTTTTCATCTGATTCTGTGCTGAAAACATGAAAATAGTCGAGGCCAGTTCTTTTTTAACCTGCACCCGAAACTGAAGTCAAGATTGACATATGGGGATATTTGATGTCCTTACTTCAGGGCAGATTTCTGCTTGGCCTTTCTATGGATGGATCCCATTTGAGTCATCTACTGTACAGTTGGATGATTGTTAAGCTCATCCAGATGCATACTTTAGTGCCTTCTTTAAGGTCCTCATTATTCCAGGTCTCAAAGTATTTCTTAGATTATTTGTCCCACAGGTCTGATCCTATTTCCACTGACTGTTATAATATTTGAGTTGGCACAGGCGGTTTGTGCTGCCAGTGGTTGTTGCTCTCATCACCAAGACCTTCGAAAAGGATGCACGACCTTTACAAATGAATTCGTATTTCTGTAATTGTATTTGTATGGTGGCTGCCCGCTGCAGTGTCAGCTTCCCTTTTTATTGTCTTGTTTTTACTTTGCAATTTTTGAAAAAGGAATAAAAGAAAGTGTCATTTGTGGAAGCATGATAACCATCTTGAGGTATTTTTCATTGGATTGTCTTGGGGTTTACAGTGTATGTAAGTATGCAGAGGCAAGCAACATCATTCCACATTATGGGGAGTGGAGGAGGACATATTTCACATTTCATTTGAAATTGTAACATACCGCATAAAGCGACATTTTTCAGTTTCTTCTTTTTCGAAAATCCTCATGGTACCGTGTTTTGATACAGCCTAGACGCCAGGATATATTGTTAGCAGTTAACATTTCTGCAAACCACAGGTACGTCAAAGGTTGACATTTGTACTAAACATGGCATATCAGGTTCACATTACATGCCTATTAGACACTTTTCACATCAGGAAGTTGACAGGACGGGGGACATATTTACAAATAAAGTAGGTTGCCAAAAAGCCAACCGCAGTTCGCGTCACACCACTGGACATTTTTCAGGGCATTTGTGGACATTTCCAGCCATTTTTGTGGTGACCGTACTGGTTGTTTTTCCAACGAGACCTTGGGATATTTATGGCTGTTTTTGCACCGTCAAAACTGGATGTTGTTTAAGGAGACCTGCAGACAATTCCAGCCATTTTTTGTGGCAACCAAAACCAGCAATTTTTCACAGAAAAGACATACCACCTCCATCCATGAGCGTTTCAACCAAAACAGGCAGTCACCACAATATCCAAATTCCTTTAGTGCTTTAAATAATTTGGGTATTGGATCTCTGAAGTGTGCAAGCGGCCGGTTTGTTTCAGAAATGTACATTGCCAACATTTCATCTGGTTTCACTGGGTTTCACACAGCAGGCAGATTATTGTTTGACTTTGCAGCTCTCTCGCAGTTTCTGACTGACTTGATAGATGACAGAGAAACTCGATCAGATCGCCCATCAGATTTGACACTGGCCATGAATAGTTTTAGCACCGTGAAGCCTTGGTGCTCACTTCACTGAACTGTATCACACCTCCACACACCGGATGGGCCGTGTCACCCAGGTAGCTTCATCCTGGATGATGCTGCAGTAATCAAAAATGGTGAAATCAGTTTTTCCCCATTCCCAGTGGACAGCAGGAAATAAGAAGCCTCTGCTCTGGAAGTTGGAAAGCATTGTGACATTGAGATCCTCTGCATGAAATTACCTAGTTCTTTCATTAGACGCAGAATAAACTCAACACTTCCCATTTAATCTGCAGGACTTTAAACTCAGCATCTTGACATTCATGAAAAGAAGCGGAGGAGAGAGGCTTTAGAGACCTCCCTGAAGGGCAGGCATGAGGAGAGGCAACCAGAAATGGTAATGTAGCTGTGAGAAGGGGGGCTGCAGAGGTACTTGAGGCAGTCGAGAACTCATTTCAGACCCAATCCTAACCCTCTCAGTCACTCAGTCATCTCTCCTTACAACTCAATACTAAGGACCTGTGTGTCTCTCTGTCTGACACTCTATGTAACTCTTCATTATCCTCCAGCCAAATTCAACACGGCCCCCTCCCTCGGCCCACAGTGGTGCAGTGGTGAGGGCCCTCTTTGTCGGCCCAGAGTCAAACAAGCTGCCCCCACCATGAGCTTTCCAACATGGCTGGAATGTTTTCCTGTTAGTTTAAGTCTCATCTCAACTAATTAATATTTTTGCTTATAGCTGCTGCAGTTCCCGTGGGAGGCCCCTTAATTAATCATTTATAAATCTACACAGCCTCCCAGTTTATTAGTCTCTGCCTTTGGCGTTGGCTGACTGCATTGGGAAACCACAAATGATTAGTTACAGGAATGAAAGCTTTTTTTCCCCCCTCTCTCTCTCCCATGTTTGCAGCTGATTAGGGCCTCACACAGAGGTATTTCTGCAGCCCTGCTCTGCACTTTAATTCATTCGGAGCACCTGACACATTATTCACTCTCCCACCTCTCTGATCCTCTGCCTATTGTTTGAACCAATGTTTTTCCTCAGCTGCGTTGAGGCATGGCGATCAGTTAAGGCTCACTCTCAGCCCCGGTCAAAACAAAAGCCACAGCACCAAACAAGGAAGAGGGGGAATGAGATCACTCGACCACAGGCTGAGCCCAGGCTGGGCCGCCATGGAGGCAGGGTGATTTCTGGTCTTCCTTTTGGGATCACATGGAGGGCAGGGCTGGCGATGGGAGCAAAGCACATTCACAATTAATTCCTTAGAGCGGAGGACTTCAAGCCATGTCACAGTGCTAAAGCTGTCAGGCTTTTATTGGAAAAGAGGCAATATTTCCATCAGTTTAACAGAAAAATAAATTAATTGAATCAACTGAAAGCAGCGTGGGAGGTTTTCATAATGTCTTTGCCACTCTCAGGGAAGAACGCCTCATGCAACAGGGTTCCTTCATCCAATTAGACCTCCGCTGGCTGGCTCACACCAGCCTCGCTCTGCTCAACATTCCACCTTATCGCTGCCTTTTTATCCCTTTTATCATCAAAGTGACTGCACTTTACTTTGGCATATAGGTAAAGCCAGCAAACCCTCCTAGAGAGATGGACTAATTACGTTATAAGAGTCACGCTGTGCAGCCTTGGATAGCCTGCTACGGTACACATCCACCAGTGGTGGTTGATCCCACTGTTGAAATGATGAGGGGGGGGGGGGGGGGGGGGTGCATGTTCGATGTTAAACCATATTGCAAAGGAAACATGGTAAAAAATGTGTAATATGAAAACAAAACCGGGCCCACAAGCTGCAAAAATATGACTTGATGAGCAGTTTTTCTATTTCCGAGCTCTCTGTCCAAATATGGCATATCTAGTTTGCACCTAACTGGACATTTGGGAGGCTCATCACAGAGTTATTTGTTAATCAGCACAGCAGCACACTTCCCTCACAGATAACACAAGCAGAAAAACATAATCATGAGAGTAAGGGAGGGAGGGAGGGAGAGGGGCTTCACAGGCAAGGTAATTACATTCGCATTCGTATACATAGTGACAGCAAATGTGTGGCTGTTTTTGTCTGCATGAGGACCAATTACTTTTATTGAAATGTGTCGCAATTTCTTTTTATTCCAATAGCAATAGGTCTATCAGTAATGCCTCGGAGACTAACTAGATCAAAGCAGGGAACTGTAGGCTGTATAGCTCCATCTGCACTGTCTTGAGCACTGAGTGTAGACGTAAGCTACAGGACTGCTGTCACTGCTTCTCTTGATTGTGTCCTTATTCCAATATGAAATGATGGAATAAGAAAGTGAAATCCTAATAATAATATAATATAAGAATGCATTAGAAAACACAATCACTTGTGTAAGACAAAAGAAAAAGATTTGTTATAAAAAATGACTGCAGCTGAACGATCTATAGAAGATGGCATAAGCAGTTAAACAGGACACAATGTGTTGGAAAGCACTAATACGTTGTCTTTATTGTGACGGTCAGAGAAAAAGGCCAGGCACACAGTGAGCAGATCGCAGGTCTGTCGCAGAGGCTAACACACATAGACGGACATCCGCATTGGGCAATTCAGGGTTTGCAATGTGCCTAACAAACCTGCCAACATGAAATAAACCTCCTTTGGACTGTGAGAGAACAGTGGAGGAGACCTACACTGACACAGGAAGTGCTTACAAACTCCACAAAGAGAGGCCCAGCCAGCCGGCAGGTTTGAAACCAGTACAATAGTGCAGGGGCCTGTGATGATTTTGGAACAGTGGCCACCATTTGAAAAGCCAAAGTCATGTGATGCCCAACAAGGGATTTATACCTCACTTTTATGAAGGAAACAATCGTAATACAATAAATACAGTTTTTTGAATAATAACACAAACACTCCAAATGTACTCTTTGTTTCATCACAATTTGGACTATCAAACACTGACTCAGCCCAAGACAGCAGCCCCAGCTGAACCGTGTAACCTCACGCGTGGTCTGATATTGCCCTGTTGGTGTTGTTTCTAGAACATCATAATTAATCTAGCGCCAGGACCGTCATTTATACTGGCCAATCACATTTTTATAACACCATAGCTTTGCAACTCGGGGAAAAAGACTGGCAGAATATTCACAAGGGAGAAGTTGTACTTTCAGAAACATGTTTAACGCTGTGAAAGGGTCTAGTTGAATGCCAAACCATGTTTTCTTAAATCTAACCAAGTATTTTATTTTGGCCTTAGCCTAAACGAAACAGCAACAGAAAACTGACAAGTAACACAAATAATAAGTGATCTTAGTGTTAATATTGAACAGTAAACAAACAGCAGGATACAAACTCTGCTGAGTGACAGTGCTTTACTTAATCCATTCAGCCACAACAGTGCGCTCGAAATGTGGACTTGACTGCTTTGTCCAAAGTTGAAATGATGGTCGTGGAACAACATTGATTATGCGTGAACAATACCGTAAACCCAACGCGACATCACCTGTTGGTTTGCGGGTTCAACAGAAGTAACCATATTTAGACAAAAATTTAATAAATTGTATGCCATTCTACAATATGGTACCCAATCATTTAATACATCCATGTTGGAAACCAGGACCGGGGCATGAGAGTTGCCCCTGACCCCCCCAAAAATGGCTTTTTCTCTGTGATCACACCAGAGGCAGCCTTCCTCGATCCCTTTGTATTTCAATCAATTGAACTTCTTCAGTGTTTACTCGTTAGTAAGCCTTGGTGCTTTGCGCCTTTCATGTGTACAAGGCTGAACGATGAGTGGAATTAGAGCAGGTGTACAGAGAGAATACCATTTTTAATTTGGGTGTTTTGGCCTTGTTATATCAGATTATTATGCACTTAACTGCTCTTTGTGTGTTCAAGGCCATGGCTTAATAGCTAACTGAAACACAGCAGCTGTTACTGTGGACTATGATTCTGGTGTTAGATACTGCACAGGGTGTGGACAAAATAACGGCAACACCTTTGAAAAATGAGTTTGACACAACTTCAACCACAAGATTATGAACCCCAAAAAACATTCATTGCAGGTATATTTGCTAACTATATATATATATATATATATATATATATATATATATATATATATATACACCCTTTTTATTCCCATGTTGGGTTTGTCAGTTTGTCAGACTGTTAAATTGAGCGGAATTAATCTGAAAATGTCAGATGAAATGATGAGAAATAAGCTCCTCAGAGCACACAATAATAAGCAAAATAACTCCATTATTCTCACAGTTCATCTCGAGTTAACATTAGATGTGTTTTTGGCTCAGGCCATTGTGGTTGGCTTCAAAGCTAAAATAACTTAGAAATATAATATTGTTTTCAGCTGTAGTGTAAGACGGAGCCTTAGGGCAGGTCTTTTATTCTTGCATTGTTGTTTTGATTAGATTTTATTTTTCAAAATTGCACAAAACAGAGCTCAGACTTTAGCACACAACTAGAATAACTAAAAGCAATATCCTTTGGAGTGCTTTTCTTTGTGTATTTATACCCACCTTCTCCATTATTTCTTGCTCTGTCTTCCGTCTCTCTGTTGCTTTGTTGAACACCTAAATTAAAACAGGTGAAATATTGAAATCTGTTTTATGAATGATGCTGCTTGTTGCCTTTGATTTGCTCAAGCAATAATGAAACTCTTATCACTCCCACGAGCTATTTGGTTGTGAAATTGCTGCGCCACAAACCTGACACATTAGAAGCCATGATGTGTTTTGGAGGAGATATACACTAGCATGTGCGAGTGCGTTGTCATTCTGGGGCTGCTCCTTTGAACACTGATAGGAAGAGACCTTGGGCCTGTTTCGTGAAGTGAGTTAATCATCGTCAGACTACAAGACTAAAAGGTAATTGCCATGACAGTTAACCGCATTAATCGCGAACAACATCAAAAGCAGCATATTTATCGTGTGAAACTGTTGATTCCTGTTTGGAAATTACAACTGCACAGAAAGATATAATATTCACGTAAAGGGTAAAAGAAATAGAAAATATGTTTCATTAACTCAGAATAAACAGAGGAGCAATAACAGGCAGTAACAAATTCTTAGTTTCAGATGATTATACATCAATGGACCTATCATTTTGAATATCATCCATTTACAACTCTTACACATTGGACCTTTAAAAATCGGTTCCATGTTTTTTTATTATTGGCCAACTGTGAGTGGATTTCAACGTGACGTGAAAATTGAGGCCGCTCCCGTCTCTCTCACAGAGAGCCTGTGCATGATTTGTTTGAGGTGTTCAACGCTGCTGGACTGTGGACCTCTCAGGTCGGAATACCACAACCATCCTAAAGAAGTGACTTTATCAACATTGTCGACCGCCTCGTCTCATTGACTCTCGATCGAGTCTGCTAACATAAACAAAGAAAACAGCTTCAGGCAGAGCAAAGAAGGTTAACAGGGCCCTTTTAACAACTATTATTCTGTTCTTTGTTTTTCACTCGGACAGACTGCAAGCTTCCGGCAGCATAATGAGCTGTAAACACAACACTGACATATAAGCACTGACCTCGTGACGCTTCTGGCTAATGTGTTAGCAGACACTCGTTGGACTTCTGTTAATCTCCACGTTTTAAGCCACATTTTGGTCTCCTCCAACTCTAGTTAGAAATATAGCCGCTAAATGCTGTGTTCACCATGCTTTATTTTAGAGTTATAAGGGCTGGCTTACCCTTATAACTCTAGTGATAAACTCTTTTCATAAACGAAATTACTTTGAATACGTATATAAAAAACGCCACAAATTCTTATATTTTCAGTTCTTGATTGATTATGCTAGTTAGCTAGTTAAGTATTATGTAGTAGTATGTTACACAATCGTCATCGCTTGAAATGTGGTGGATGGTCAAGTATTTCTCCCATATTTATTTGGGTTATTGTTGTAACTAGCATCTAATATGTCAAATAAGGTACCGTCATCACTAACCACTGCCTAATGTCTTTAGTCCACTTACTGCTGCTGACAACATATAAATGGCTGGTCAGATCCAACTATAGTTTGATTCACCCTGATTCACGAACCTGTTCCAAAGCAGGTTTTCTGTGAAGCATCAGTCAGATGTGCCAGCCTGGTTAAACATCGAGCTCTAAAGACATGAAGTTAGCTCGTTGATGCTTTAATTCTACTCTCTTAGACAGACCGCTGCTCGGCAACAAATAGCTTATTATAATAACTGTAATGTGCAGTTTGCTGTGCACAAAAAAAGAGGAGGAAGAGGAGTTATAGTAGTTTCCTCTAATGTAAGGCTAGCTCTATTGTCTCTCTCTGATGTATAATTTCAGTATTTTTCTCACATTCAGCACAGCGCATATTCTCAAGGCAGTGTGTGAAATTAATTGAGTTATTTGCTGCATAAGATGTTATCTTAGAAATAAACTATGGAAGCCATTGCAGTGAAAACGAGGGGGATTGTTGTCGACGTGTGTTTGTATCTGAATTAAAATTCATTGCAGTGATGTCAGTCACACAGGCAGACGTTTTTATACAGTAGCAATGGGCTTCTGCTGTGTAAAAGAGAAGCGTGCGGACATGCGAGCGCTCTGTGAGACACTCCTCGTGGCTGACGGTTACAGAGAGAAGACAGAGAAACTTTAAAGCTCGGGATTTGTGACATGATGTCCAGCACAGTCTTCCTAATCTGCTCTAATAGAGTCCTGATTTCTTTCACTTAGAGATGAGAGTCAGTGTGATATAGTGCTCAGGCATCATCTGGGGGTTGTGGCCGTCTCTGATAGGACGGAGAAAATATCAGACAGGTGTGAAGACAAAACAGTTTTTGCAGTGGAACATGAATTGAGCTGTGAAATGTTTTCATTATGGATCACGTTAGTTTTGACTTACATGCTGATATTTTTCACAGTAAGTAACATAACATATAGTGCACAGGTACATTAACTGTTTCTGTAATGAAAATACTAATCCAGCTTCATGTGCACGAGAGCTGAAATGATCAGTCAATTAACTGTTAGCTGACTGACAGAAAAAATAATCTGCAGAATTTTTTAAAAAAGCAGAAATATTACACTTTTTACAGGTTCTCATATGTGAAAGTGTCGTGCTTCACTTTGTCATATGATAGTAAACTAAATATCGTTCATTTTGGTTTGGGTTGATCTGAAAAGCAGAACATTTAAATAAATCAGCTTAGCAAATTTAAAATGAGGACTGTTCTATTATGGAACAAGTTAAAGGCAGATTACATGGAAGAAATACATGTAAGGTGCAAAGAAACAAAATGATGTACTTTTGTGAGATCTCCTGCAGCTTTGCGAGTTCGCAGAATCTTTTTTTTTTTTCGCCCATGTTCTTTTGAGGACTACAATTTGTTGTCATTAGCGAGAAATCTGAGCAGTTTTCTGCTTTATTTGACATGTGTTTTTACACAAAAGGCAACTGTGCTCTATCTAAATGTACAGAGTTTCCCATTGCATTCAGTCTTTAAGCTGAAATACATTGTACACATTAATGCATTTCATCTCTTATACATTCTTTTGTACCCTAAACGTTGACGTCATGTATTAGAAACTGGATTATGCATCGCCCTGCACGGGTGAAAAACATGTCATCCACTCGCTTGTTTCACATTGTAATCACACATGCATAAACATCCCTTCCTCTAACATATGTCTACACTTCTTTCATTATCATACAGTACATCAGGATGAGAGATGAATCAATATTTGAGATGGCTACTTAATTATGCATTTAAAAGGACGGTGAGCCATTTTGCACCGAGCGCTTTGACATGTAAAGCAGGGCCCTTTCACTGGGCCTTCGGTGGGTTTGTGGTGTCATTGTGGACCATTACAGTGAAATCAGACCATTTTGATAATGGCTTTCTATTAGTGACCCTGGATGAAAGAATCACAGATAATCTACATCTAAACTAATGTATTTTGTCCGCACAAGGACAAAGAATCTGGTTTACAAACTGGCACCTCCCCAGATAGAAGCATCCGTTCATCAGTGACGTACACACACACACCCACACACACACACACACACACACACACACACATAGTATACACACACTGCAATGTCAGTGAACAGTGAGAGGGCAGCAAATCACCCTCTGACACCAGAGGTATTGAGAGAGCCAAGTAACCTTGTAAAAGACAATCACTGGGGCCACAAATTAAATGAAATGGCTAATAAAATTACTTGGCATACCGTCCACTTAATATGAAACAGGCATGTCCCAACTTTAATGCTATTTACCCACCTGACTAAAGTATAACACCGATTTGGCACCTATGTCCAGATTGAACTGGAAAATGACTTGCTAATCTGTTTAGGTATTTGGAGTAATTGGGTCTGGTGCCAGTGAGGGGGATTTCCTTGACTGTTGAAAGTCTCTGCTAGTAGTCCATTCCCAGCTCCTTGGTATAATTACTCTGACAGAGCTGTGGCCACAGGGCCTGTGAGCAGGGCTGCTTTTTAAACTGTAAATTATGAAGGATTAGCATTTATGAATTTTAAATCAGGACTGTGGTAGGAGACACTAAAGCTGCTTAGTGATTGCAAACGGCAGCGTCTAAGCAGGCGGCTCTACACCCCTCACTCTCCAAGCTGTTCACTGTGTGTGTGTGTGTGTGTGTGTGGCTGTTTATTCAAATGTTGCTCTGCATAAACACAAAAATGCTCAGACTGGACTCCCACTATTCGCTTAAAGCGAATAAGGATCTGACATCTTAACATCAGCCACATCCTAGCCTAGCCTAGCGTGTGCGCGCGCGTGTGTGTTTGCCAACTCATGCGGGGTGCATCTCCCCTGTCACTTTTTCTCAGGCTGGGGTTCTGCTCCTCACCAGCGTGTCACACTATGCAGAATATCCAATGGGTGATTATGTTAATGTGGGACTTGATCCATGTTAAATTATGCATAATGGATTGATGTGGCACAAAGTCATCAATTAGACGGATATCAGCACTAAAACGTGTGACACAGCATAATATTCTTTTTTTTCTGCTGTTTTCGCTTTACTGAAAGGCGGTAAATGACAAGTCCACAACCTCTCTCTCTCACACACAAACACACACACACACACACACACACACACAAGCAGGCAGAGTGTGTTAGGCTACCCACTTTAGCTTTATGTGTCCGTTTTTGTTTGTGCATAAGAGTGTCCATCTGTCTGTGTCAGAGTCGACCTTGCTTTGTTTCAGATTTACGGTCATCATGCTCTTCAGTGGAGGTGTGAGTCCATGACTGGTATGTAGTGATATTCGGCAGTGTGTGAGGCTGTGGGACAGACACCACCAGAGGCCTCATATCACACCTCTAGGAGCTGTCTGCACCAGGGTCGCACAGCCATGACCTCAAGCCTGTGGTGTTAACTGGTTTAGCCAGGTGGCAGTAGCAGGGGGTGGAGGATTTGGTGGGTTGAGCATTAAAAAAAACCCCATGAGCTGATGAACCCCAGAGTATCGGACAACACCTTCTCCTCGCCAGGCTTTCACACACACTTCTCCATAAAAGACTAATACATTCTGATTCCTTCAAACATGACACCGAGAGCACATGTTTCTGTGGTATGTAACTGAAATGCTTTTATCGACAGTCATCATCCCCAAAACAGCCTGGCAGAACTTCCTCTCTGAAGGAGCAGCTGGAGCTGTGTGCCTGAGTGAAAATACAGTATTCTTTCTGAAGCTGGATCACTATTTGAGTGATCGTCCGCTGATCAGAGTAACATTAACTCAAGGAGTGGACTTAAGTATTATTTAGTTGGACTTTAAGAATTACATTTTTTGCAACTTTACTTCTACACAACTACATGTCTGAGGGAAATACTGACATTTTACTTAACACCTGAAGTTGCTTTACAGATTATGGTTTTACATTTAAAACAAATGCTGTTTATACATTATTCAGCATTTTTCAGTGCACATTATCCCCTAATTGAGTAATTTTATTCCTTAATTATTCTGTTAATAAGTCTTATTTAAAAAAAAAAATTAAGTGACAAACCCTCCAGCGCTGTTAGAATACGCCAACCTGGGTTTATTTGAATAAAAAAACAAAACATAATTACTTCAATGACAGATTTTTTCACCTTCTTTAGAAAGTGACATATTTAGGTCTTGAATCCAGGACTCATCATGGTAATAAAGTATTACAATATATGAGTAGTATAACAACTTCTCAAGTTAGTTAGTTAGTTTCCCTGATGTTTTACTGTTGGCACCCCCTGTTGCAAACACAACGTTAGCCACATGGCTACTGTCTGCAGCAAAGCTGAACATCACAAATCAAAAAATCAAGTCTGGTGGCAGACCAATTAACATCTAATCTATAGATACAAAAAAAAATGTAGTGGATGGTGTCATTTTATTTATCCATTACACTGTGCAATCAGTATAATCTTCAGCAAAACAATTACCTATTGCAATATAATCATCACACATATGTATATAACAATACTGTAGCGTTCCTGATTTAAAACAACTGGTTTTGCTAGCAGGGAAACGTCTGATATGTTCACTGATGTCTTGGAAATTTCTGTTGCTGCTCTAAAATAGTCCTTTTTATCTTCAGATCTCTAACTTAGCTAAAAATACATGAAAATGCTGATTTTAATCATAAAAGTAGCTCTTAACAAGACATCCAGTTCATTCTGAAACTTACTTCATAAGTGAATGTAGACCAAAGTAGACAATTGCAACTTTTAGGTGAACAAGTCCTTCAACGTCAACAACAGACAAACAACAGTCGTCTGTCATTGAACAAAACAACTGTTTTTTAGGTTTGGGGATTGTTTCATATCTTCTCTTCTGATAGCTGCAAGTGACTGTCGAAAATGCCCTTCACTGTGGTATTGTTCTCCAAAGAATAATTGTAGATATCGTCTCTCATAGGCCTCTAGAGAACTGTAAATATCTTGATATATGCCTTAAATTTTAAAAATGATGAAATTTTTGAGCATAGTGACACCTCACAGAACATTTTATAAAATCTCTACTGCTGGTTTTGCAGCTTTGCCCCAGCAAAGGATCTTCTCCTACACTCTGCGGCATAAGTGGACACGTCTTATTGATTTTCTTTCAAGCCGGATTGCATTGATTGCTGCGAATATGGCAGACGAATCCAGCTGGTTGTGCGTCCACTGGGACAAAGTGGGGAGGCAGACGCAGAGCTGTGGCTGGGTGTGCCACAGCAGGAGGCCAGGCTTCATTACACCAACTAAGAGCTGACTGGCCTGACACAACCCCCGCCCCCGACCCCCCAACACCCCCACCCCACACTCTCCATCCTCTACTTACCCCCAAATTAAACTGAGAGCTTTTTAATTATTTATCAATACCATGCACTCATCGTGGATCAATCAGTGTGAATGGTTTTTAAACATAATGAAGGAGCCTGCTCCAATGGACTTGTGAAAATTGATCGTGATCTTTGCCATTACGCCTTAACTAAAGATGAGCTGTGGTGACAGTGGTGTTGGTAATTTGGGGTTCGGGCAAAGGATGAAGTGCAGCACCCAAGGCGTGCTCCCCTGCCTGAAACAGAAGTGTGCTTCAGCAAAGGCAAACAGTATCTGTGCTGAGTGGCCATCTCTTCCTCTGCCATTAATCAAGCTCTTAAACAGGACACCTCATCTTATCATCACATCACACCGTGCTCTCAGAAGAGGGCAGGCCTCTTCCTGAGGCCAGAAGCATCACGCACCTCCTCAGAGAACACTTCTCAGAGCAAATTACACAGGTCCTCACCACTCCCAAGGTTTAGTAAAGCTTGATTCATTGGGCTTCAAAGGCCTCCGAATGAACCTAAGCAACCTTAACTTTCCTGCTCTCTGCTTCCATATTTCTCTCTGGGTGCATCATGTCAAGCAGAGTGAGGAGCTATTCCATCTGGAATTATTAGCCAGAGACACACAATGCAATCTAATTTCATACCACCACATTCAATCACTATGAATTCAGTGTCGCAGGGGCAGTAAATAAGACATGGGGTGCAGCTATTTCAAAATGAATCAATGCCCGGGGATGAATCTCTGTACCTGAATTTGATAAAATTAGAAAAATATCACCTGTCGTTCAGTAACATTTCTGTCCATTCAAGAGCTGTGAGTAAACACTCTGATATTGAATTCAGAAGATTGTTTGTGAGGGAATGAGCCAACATAAAGCAGGACAGCATAATGAGATTCTTATTTCATCCTTTTTTTTTCCGGGTGGGGGTGGAATTGGATTATAGGGGGACTTATTTGTATGTGATATTGAGCACTGCAAAATAAATTCACACCTATTCAAATTGAAATCAGACCAAGGTGCATCAGATAATCCTTTTTAAGATAGTATGAACTGACAATCCAAACCCACACACTGGAAAGGAATAATCTACCCCTAACAAAACAGATATATAGCCTACCTTGCCAAAAGCATTCCAAGATTTTTCTTTTTTTACAAATATTTACCAGTCAAGTATGTGCTTGTTTTTTTTTTTTTCTCCTCGAGGCATAAACAGTTGCATCCATATTCATAGGGAATTTGAGCCTGTCTCCCAATCATCATGTCACAAAGAGTCTTAGCAAAAGCGTCTTCCCAATAGCTCAGTTTGTCGCTGGATCAGGAAACCTGATTTTGTTTTGAATCCCGGAGCCTTTTGAGACGTCAGACTGTATCAGCAAAGAAGCCCGTGATGGCTGCAGTCATACAGCATGGCGGCTCCAGCTGCTCATGAATCTTTTTGAAATGGCTTATTTCTGAGGGAGTGTTGAGACGTAAGCCTGAAAGAAGGACAAGGTTTAGTGTGAAGATGAGCAGTGGGTAGCTGCTGCGAAGATGTGATGTGCTCGTGGTGTTGTCAGTGGTTGTGGTGAGACTGTGAGAGGCTCTAATGTGAGAAGGGATGAAGCAGAGACGGAGAGAAAAAGAGAGGGTGGTGTTGGTGGTGCTTGGTGGTGATGGCGGGAGGGTGGGTGTAATGCAACCTTGACATGAACTCAAACTAGATGTGAGCTTCAGATGCATTTTTCTCCTGATGCTGCTGCCATTCATATGAGCAGCTTAGTGCTTTATCTCCCCACCAGCTGAAAGAAAGTGGGCCTGCATCGGCCACTCTGTGGGTCAGGTGGTGTGAGGCCATGTCTTTTGCGCTGAGCTCTGAACTAATGAAGACTCTTGCAGTGTGTGGTTCCCCCTTCGTCTCTGTGTCCTGCTAGAGCATTAAGCCCATACAGATGTAACAACAGAGTCGCACAGGGAGCAAGCGTGGACACATTGTGAAGGCCGAGCCCACTTTGATAGAGTTGGCTCCCTATTCCTTGTGCTTCCGTGCCAGACCTTTGTACATTATGCAGTGTGCTGAATTTTTTAGACCGGCCCAACACCTATTATTTGTCCACAAAGAGCAGGCCTGCAAACACAGGAGGATGTTGTCCGAGAGTTTAAACATCACAGCCCTCAACCCTTATTAATATTTCAGCCTCTGTGTGTCTCGACACTGTCCTCCTTTTCTTTTCTCTTTTTTTTTTCTTTCTCTGTCTCGTCCTGCACATTCCTGCACATTTGTCCATCTGTTTTGACAACACTGCCTGCTAAAAATGTGTAATTGGGTCAATGACGCAACGCAAATTTTCACGTGTCTATGTGTCTAAGTTAGATTAAAAAATAGCTAGAATTGTAAAATAAACGTACAAATAACTTTTATACTTCTTTTTTATACTTCTATACTTCTACTGCTTATACTAAATGGCATGTATGTCTTCAAACGCTGGTTATCGTAGATTTACATATACACATTTAAACGATGTATGTAGGAATATTTTGTTGAGCCATGTACATACGTTATCCCAAATGCTTTCAACAGTGTTCAAAACCAGAGAAATCCACAAGTTTCCTCGAAGTAAAAGTGCGTTTCGTTAGATTGCGGTCGCTACTTCCGGGATTAGAGAAGTCGGCGACCGAGACTAACTTTAAGGTGAATCCAGATCAGAGCAGAATCCAATGTGACTGTTTATTCCACAGGTCTGACTACGACACTGTGGCCGCCTCGGAGCAGCTGAGCAGCGGCTGCTTCCCGCAAAACACTCTGCCAGCATCTTTGATAGAGAGCCCCCTACTGGTAGAAATTACAGTACGTATTGTAAGGTTCATATGATTGTACTGTAATTGCATCATTAATACATCATAAATGAATGATGAGCTTTTGTGGGAAAAATACTATAGCATCCCTCAGTCAGAAGATGATGTAACAACTGAAGCAGGATTAAAGTTTTTATCATTGTTTTGGCGGCTCAAGGCACATGCTTAAGATTAGGGAAAGGTCATGCTTTAGGTTGGACTTTATTACCAAGATTTAGAAGAGAATATTGGAGCTAAAGCAGCCACCCAGCTTAGCATAAAGACTAGAAGCAGGTAGAGATGGAAATCTTAAATCAATTTGTTTAGTAGATTCGTAGTCTAGTCGTTGTATTCAACACGACATGTGAGTGGTCTCCATCCTCTCACCTGACTCTCCGCAAGAGACCGAATTTTCCAAAATATTGAGCCTTTTTTTTCAAGGAGGAAAAAGAGGATGATATGCTACAAAAGTGAGAACAAACGAGAGAGGAGCAGTTCATCACATCAGATAGGTGGCGACAACTTAAATCCTCTGGAGCCCTCTCTGAAAACCTTGTTCCATCTCCCAGTATGAAGTGGCCAACAAACACTTTGAGGAGCCCACACCAACAGAGAAAAAGTTATTTGGGTTGTAATGAGTGACCTTTCCATGAAGCAGCAAACATGCATTTTTATGCCAGGGTATAAATAGCTGAGCTACATAACAATTAAGGTAACCTTTCTGTTTGAATAAGAGGCAATTGCTCAGAGAACTGAAATAACATGAATGATAAATTATTTTTGTAACCCAGTGCACAGACGGTGAAGAATACGGAACAATGAAGTGGGGGAGGGAGAAGTGGTGCCTTGTCTCAATTGTAAATCCCAGTTATAATGCCTCGTTAAAAAGATTTGGGAAGGCGAAACAGAAGCAGACACAGTCTCTCTTTCTTAAAGGTAGACAGGTCTCAGTGGGATTCATTAATGTGTGTCCCGGTGGTAGTCCTCCTCTTACAGCACAATCGCCTGGGTTAGCACCAATCCTGAAATTACACCTAATTGGACAATTACTCAAACTCAGAAACCTCCTGCAATAAGCCAACAAGGCCCCTAATAAACACCTTGTCTTCTAATAAAAACAAGGAAGTCATTTGCGTCACCCAAGAGGCCCAGTTTTTTTTTTTTCTATCTGTGCTAAATTTATTTTTAAAATAATTGCATGTGCTATGACTGAGAATATTAAAACGGTAGCTGCGAAAGGAGAAAGAAAGTGTATGTGTGTGAAAGAGAGAGAGAGAGAGACAGTAATGCAATCCCTACCTTAGGCTCAGTGTTGCAGTCTGCTCTCCTGAGGGAGAGCTCATTTGTTCCACAGATAGGCGCACTCCACACTGCACTACTGTAATATTATTGCTGTCATACCATAATGAAATAATTACTGTTTTGTCTTCCCTTCAACCAACCGAGCCCACCCCATTCCCACTGCTTTGACCCCTCCCCCACACATATTGGTCAGAGACATATTTCCTCCACATATGAAACATTAATTAAACAGTGACAGTGATAATAGATTTCTGCCTCGTTCTGCACCCATTCAGGCCGCTTATAGTGGCTGGTGGACAATTATACTTCTATGAAGTTAAAGCAATAGTTTTTGACATTTATTGGGAAAATATTAGCTTGTTTATGCCAAGGCCAAGTGAAAAGGATGATAACACTATCATATTTGGTCATTTAATAGCCTATAAGGCTGCAACAAGCAGCCGGTTAGCTTAGCTTAGTTTAGCTTAGCTCAGTTTAGTGCAAAGCTGTTAGCCCCGCTCATGTCTTGGTGACTTCAGGAAGTTGCTGCTCCACACCAAGAAACAGCCCGTCATAGAACTGTAAAACAACAAAGTTTCAATTTTACATTAAGGCTTTTGTATCAATAAAACAAACAAGACATCATGGGTTCATTCATGAAATTTAGAAGGGCTGATCAGGAGATCGCTGTTTTTGCTAGAGTAAGCTAACTGGCATTAATGTTCGCCTAATTTTCATGCATTTTACAATAAAACTACGCATATTTTTCTTTCACAAGCAATAACTCAGTTCCCTGACAATACTTGAGAGTTCCACTAATTGCTGGAACAATCATTACAATCCTGTAAGGTTAACATGCAGTGGAAACTTCCGCTCAGCTTGTCGAACCCTTTGGCTCAGCTATCAGCCAGAAAGAAAAGAAAAACATTATGCCAGCAAGATCCAAAGTCAGTTACTTTGCATATGGTTAACAAAGAGTAAATATAATTTGATGGTATGTTTAACAACACAATTAGCTAGCTAGCTAACTACGTCATTGTTGCAAACAACTATGTCATGACACAAACAATGATAGGCCCTGTGAACTGTCAGCCGCAGCCTGGAGTGGTGTATTGAATAGCAGTCGGGATGCAATGTGATCATGTATGTTCAGTTCAGGTTGTATATAACAGACAGCCATCCTATAGTGTTCGGAGGGTTATGCACTGAAGGGCTATACCGTTTCAGATTCAGATTCGATACAGGCAATAGAACATTAAATTAAAATGGTGAAAAGACAATTTAACTGGATCTCCTGAATACTTCCATAGGTGTCCGTCTATCAAGGGTTTATTGACGCCCTCAGCATTACTGTGTTTCTATGATTCTCAGAAACAATCGAGATAAGGTTTGCTGTGGCCGAGCGTGACCTTTGGACTCCCGGAGTCCTCCCCTTCATCTCTCGGCTTTCTGACCTTCCTGAGGTGTGCACATCTCTTGCAAGTTAGCAACCATTTTCACATCTTGCTACTAACGTTAGACAAACAGACAGATGAATAAATAATCATAGCTGACCTCGCACAACCGGGGACAGCGGTCTAACACCTCCACTGGCAAAGGTTCACCGAAATGCCACTCTCCTGCCATTACAGATGAAAGAAAAAAAGAAAAAAGCGAAATGACAGGAAGAGGGGATGAGAACCCACAAGAGGTGGACAGTGACAAATGGTGTGGAAAAAACAACACAGGCAGCCATCTGAAGGGAAGACAAGAGTAATACTCACAAATAATTAACTGGGTAAATATTGGAGAGTAGACTGACTAATTACTTCACACGTCTCACTGCGCTCTCATTATTGTTGCTGTCGCAGTTAACCCTTTCCCACCAGGCGGGGCTGTGCAATGAACTCTTTACAGGAGAGTGGATGAATCACTTACTTCTACTATTTTTATTCATTCATGCAGTTAAAAAACCGAACAACACACACACGAGGGACGTTTATGGGAGGATTTAAGCCAAGGCCAGCCAAGGGAACCATAAGAGGAAATGTTAAGAGGAGAATACTGATGGTTTTGTGCATTTAAGCTCGTTAATTACAAATTATGTAAAGGTTACGTCACTGACAATCTTTTATTTTCAAGCCATTTAAATCCAAGACACAATGTGCTAAAAAAACAGTAGTATATATTGTTATGATGCAACACATCCAACCCAGCTGATGCACACCTAACCATCAGTGGTGTATCACTTTACATAGAGAACAACATGTAGAGACATTGTATTTAGCCAAAAACTGTTTCTCAGGGGTCGGGGGAAAAGTTTAAACCGTCTCCCAGAAACAAGGTCATAGGCTGTGTATCCTTGCATATCTCATCAATGATGGCCTTTTCACAAACTTTGGGTGGGGATCCTGGGGATGAACAGTTGTACACTTGTTTCTGGTGCCTCCGCTGAGTGGAAAGATAGCCGGTGTGTTGTCATTGTCAAGTAAATTAGGCAGCTGCTTTATAAAAAATTGGCAAACAGCCTTATCTTTGCCTTTATTTGTCAAGGACATTTTGACCATGACTGTCTGGGGCTTCTGGGAAATTGTGTTTGTTGAAGGCACTAAAAAACATGAATGCTGAATACACAATTATATGAAAGCTAGGGTTGGTAAGTTACGCTGGAAGCATTTTTTGCTATATTTGTTGAAAAATCTCTTGGCGTCCCAACACAAATCAACAAATCAAATGGTCTGACAAATAGAAGTAAAAAATCCAGCAGGCTAACAACCTCCCTGTCTGACTTTGCACTTTGCAGTTCCCAATACTTACATACTAGCCTTGACAGTGAAGAGAACTAACGTTAGCTCATAGCTAATACCTGGAGCACTGAGTAGCCTTTTCAGAGGTACATAAGAGCTATGTTTCTTGTGTTTACATGATCGTGGCGTTCTGCAATTTAACAGAGTTGTTTGTTTATGTATTTGTCTTAAAAGCTAAGAGAGCTAAAGGATCTCCCAGCTGGCCGGTAAAAGCCACAGGACAGTGGGAGTCAGTGAATGTGTTTTGGAGGAGTGGCTCTGAAGGGAGCTTGTGGGATTTCTTTTATTTGCATACTTTCATTTCAGCTTGCTTCTTCTGGTTTTTTCACCCAAGTTTGAGAACATCCTTATCTCAACATACAGTATTAAGCCAGCCACACTACATACTGTTCCAAGACTGGCCTTTTAATTATTACCATAGTTATAAATGTCAGTGGGATTTTAAATGTGATTTTCTTACTTCTGGAAAACAACCCAAGCATTCTGGTTTCACTGCAGTTCTCTATAGACTGTACACTTCCAATTCAAACAGATCATTGAAGTTCAAATATGTACATTTTTTTTCCACATTTGAAGAAATATAATTCAAATTTTGAATAATAAAGTGACAGCCCTGAATTCTGCATCCGGAATTTGGCCAGTGACGTCATCGTATCAGTAGATACTGGACCTGAATATGAACAGTTTGCAACACACTGAGCACACAGATGGACAGCGAGCGAAGTAGGTTTTGCCGCAGAAGCAGCTTCAAAAGTTCTTCCAGCATGAATTCCGGTCATTAGCAGGACATCTGTAATGAATTCAACTTTTTACAGCCACTTTCTGAGCGAGCACGAGGCATGTTCGACACTCAGAAAACTGATCTCGGGTTGAGCGTTGCTTTAAGAGGGTGTGGATATGAGCTGTTTGTTCTTCATTGCTGGTTCATCCAACACCGGAGTTCAAGCCGACAGTCCTCAGGTAAACTGGTGAATCTGCTCACACAAGGACGTTTCTCCAATAATCTGCAAGGCGGTGGTTAATGACAGCAGCTGTGAGGCAGGCATGCACCACTTCCAAGCTGATTTAAGTTTAACGAGCCACTCCAGAGTGCTATTGATTCAAATCTATATTTGACAGGATACACTGTGAGCATATATTAAATGGATAAGAACACCTCTTGGACACTCAGAGAGCATTGCCAAATGGAGGAGAAGGCATTTAACAAAGATGGTGTGTCTTTTGTTGAGTGATCAGAGGCTTGGGTGTGTGTGCGGATGAGGCTCCCGTGTTATTCCTTGTTTTTGACATTTTCTTTTCAGAGAGGAAAAAGTAGACACATTTAATGGCATTATGATTCTCCTCACCTTCTTACATGCTGGCAGCATGTGTAAAAGGATTTAGAATGTGTTTTTATTTTAATTATACTCACTATTAAAGAGAGTGATGAGATTTAGAACGACTCTGCATTAACAGCCAGCATGTTTCTCTTTTTTTTAACCGGTTTACAGCGGCAGGTCTCGGAGATTGCAATCGTTTCGCAGCACATAGAATTAGCATATCATCATTTTTTGATTCAGAAATTACCTGGTTAGATGGGAGAAGCTAAACAGCGATTTATCATGAATTACGTGAGTTTGAACACGGTGTTACTACTTTACATTGACTGCCAAGCTGTTGACGGAAATGTTGTCGGAAGGTGAAAACTGCAACATAAAAACAAACAGCAAATATGTTGATTTATTGCCAAAGAGGAGCTTCAAAAAACCTTTCACATCTCATCTACTGGTCTGTTTCAGCAGTATATACAATATGATATACCAAAGATATTAATTTGATAATTAATTATTAAATCATGTAAGTGGCTGATGTTATCTTATTCATGGTAGAAACATCAATTAAACCTACCTGATTCTTTTGCATTCATTTATATGCAAAAATGTTTTCTATAAGCACAAAGAGCGAGTCCATTAGTCATTACACCGTTCGTACTCTTTATTATATAATTAGCAGTTCATTTGAATTTTTTTTACCTGGCTCACATCCAAAGGGAAAAAAAATGAGTTCAAGCAGCACAACAGCCACTTCAGCTAACAGCTATTTGATGGAAGCTTCTAAAATCTGATCAAATGTGCATCATAAATGTGGATCTTTTATGCTGCACTGTCCATGATTAGGAAGAGCAACGGTGTGCCGCTAATGTTAATGGAGCTGAGGACAGAAGATAATAGAAAAGCTAGAATTTTTCCGGCGAAAGGAAAGACATATTCGTGGATTGAAAATAGTTAAGGAATACTGTTTCTGAAAAAACATACAATGGTTTGTTTTCTTAAAGTGAAACTCTCGCCAAAAAGCAACCGAGGCTTTATTTGCGATTGAATATGAGATACGATGGCATCAAAGTCGGAGATGCAGCAGCTAACGTGAGTATTTCAAAAACCTTCTTTTTAGTAAACTCTGTGTACACAAACAATGTTCTCAATGCTTGTGTTCATGAGTAGAGACCCTGGTGATGCTACGAGCAAAGTTTCATGTTGTGTCGAGCCTTCTTAGTGTTTTAAAAATAGCTTTTTTGATGCCATCGGATCTATGCCCCTAGCACTCAAAATAAACGTGCCCGAAAAAGCAAATACGGTAAATCTTAAAAGTGCCTCTATCGTCGTAATTATGCTTTTACACAAAGGTTTGACTCATAATCAATCACAAATAAGCCTCGGCTGCTTTTTGGCGAGAGTTTCACTTTAAGAAGGATATATGTTGTACACATTTAAAAACATTTAAAGGGATAGTTTACCCCAAAATCCAAACAAAATGTTTTCCTTTTTTCCTGTAGGCTCCAGCTCATGACAGCACAGGATGTACACACTCCTCGACTGAGCTGCACCGTTAGCTAGCATTGCTATCTTACGTAGCCAGCCACACGTCTGTGAGTTTATGCACCTTCTGCACATTGGTATGGCTGACACAGAAAGTAGTTCCTAAAGAAACTGCTCACGACAAGGTCTGTAGATTATTGTGCGTAAGTGCAAATGAGTGCCATCTAGTATTATATTATATTATATTATATTATATTATATTTAAAAGATAACAGACATCTTGACCGAAGCCAAAGCCAAAATCTCCAAAATTCAGCAACTCAGACCCAAACTAGCATGGTACTCAAACAGAGTACATACCTCGGCTGAGGCCCAAAACTTCCCTTGAATACAATCATGCCTAATCACTCTTGCCTCTCCTATTTGTTACCGTATACCAGCTGGGGAAGAAAAGTAAAAAAAGAAAGTTCTACCTGCTGTGGAAACATATTTAAATCTACTAGGTCTGGATTTTTATTAGGATCTGCAACACATTGTTCTTTCTCATGGATCCAGCCACCTAAATGCTGCAGTTCAAGTAGGATTTTTTTTTATTATTATGGGTTGAGCTGTACCTTTAAAAGTGATTCTCACATGTCTAAAATGTTGCTTCCCAAATTATAGGGTGGGAAAATAATCAAATCATATGCGACAGTGAAACTAGATGTGACACTCCTAACAGGCATTAACAAAATCTAACCTACCATCACACACTGTAAATACATCAAACTGTAAATGAATGCACACTTCCAGACGCAGGTTTTCATAAGCAATAGCTGGATAGGTAAAGACTATGTATAAATAGTCAAACATCCCCTTGTAACTCTGCACATCAGGTAAAAGAAACACTGAGGTGCCTTTTATTGTACAGTAAACAGTTCTTAGAGTAAATGAGGTGTGTGATTGTCAACGACATGCTTGAAAGACTGTAGTCGTCTACAGTAAACACTGTCAGCGAAAAATGAAGAGAATTTACTAGAAGGTTGACATAAATTCATACTGTACTGTAATCGGTTAAATTAGTCGATATAGCACAATTAGCACAGTTTGACAAACCTTAAATATTACATATTCATGTTGAAGGTAAAACAAACCAGTTCAGATCAACCTTTAACTCTCAAACCAGGTCCTTTTTCCTCTTAATGAAAGTGGCGTTTGAGAAACAGCTCCATCATATCGAGCTTCAAAAAGACGACTATTTATACTGTTTTTCTGCTTCACGGTTGACAAGGAAAGCTTTCGTGTAATTAGCAGCAGCTAACTTTACGTAGCACTTAGAGAAATTGCACAGATGGGTCAATAATGTACATGCTAGAGAATACAAGCACTGAGCGGTACACCTGAATCATAACCCGCATTAAGAAAAGAGAAACTTGCAACCTGCTGCATTTCTGTACGACAAGAGCTCAGCGATCCCCGTGAATGAGCGAGACAGCAGAGGGTTTGAGTGAAGAGCGGAAGCATGGTGATTTTCTGTTCTCTACCCTCGCTTTTCTGATCTTTAAATCTTTTTTTTTCTCTCTCTCTTCATGGTAAGCGGTGTGAAATGAAATTAAAAATGCCAGCTTGATTATAAGCAGTTTTGAAGTGTGGATAACAAATGTTTTCAAAAATCCACGATGAGTTGGAATCTGTTTTCCCCACCAACCCAACTGACAGCTTCCTAATGCTGCCACATTAAAGTGGTTTTCCAGCGCGTGTGATGCAGCTTTAACTAGGTCCCGGGGGCATTGTTAGTTATCATTGCCTACTGCTGGAGTGAGCCCCGGTGAAAGCAATTTTAGCTTTCCTCCCAATCAGTGGTGCAACATGAGAGATGGCCAACGAGAACAAACGGCCCGGCTCACCACTTCCCACTGCCGATCTTATCTGAAATGCTGCTCCTGTCCCGAAAGGGCCTACTAACGCAACAACCCACACCCCCTCCTCCCTTAAAAAGACATGAGATGGTTGGCCTCAGGCCCTCCCAATTCATGCAGATATCCGTAAATTAGACTCATAGAGACAGACCAAAACGTCCTCTGAGGGTATGAGACATGAGCACTTATGCCGCGGAACATGTGAGAGGCTTTTCCGGGAGAGCAGAGGGTATGATCAAAATACATGAAAATGCCATCATGAAGTCCCACCACAGCCAAGGGTTTACATGTTTCTATTTTGGCCTGTTGTGCATGTTCTCTAACAGCATCAATGCACTACTACCTACGGGCAAGGTAAATTCAAATCAGAAATAATGATTTTTCTACCTGCCGCCTGTGATGTATTTATTTCTTGCGATGGGGAGAATGTTTTTCCAAGAAGTCAGAAACGCTGTTAGCATGGCGTAAGTGATTTAAAAGAGCACGAGTGATTTAAAAAGTTGGTTTTTTTGGAAGGTCCTGAGGAGATGTGTTATTTGAACGGACGGCCCGAGAGATTCCTCATAATCGTCACGTTAGCAGTGATTAAATCTGCTATTGCTAATGAACCAAAACAAATGAAGAAGGAAGCAGAAAGTTGTTCAAGCTGGTTCCCCTTCATGTCTGTATGTTGTGGGTTGTTTTTTTTGGCCGTGTGTGAGCGAGTGGGTGAGGGCCATGCTGCTGTCAAAACAGCCAATTTCTCTGGCTCTCTGAACTGTATCCAAATGTGAAGGAATCAATTAATCTTAGTGAGGACAGTCCTTTATGTGTTTTATCCACCAGCATGCAGGCAGACAGCAAACAGACCACTGCTGATGTCCTTAACAACACAACAGCGCGAGTACACACACATTGAAGGACCGTACTGTTGTTTTTGTATGTTACAACACACAAATTGTAATTATTTCACATCACACACAACCATTTTAGAGTTTCCAATGACTTCCAAAGCGACGTTCATAACTACTGATGAGTGGGCATACCAGGCCTTTGCCTTGATGTGGTTGAACATGTGAACATGTTGAACGTTGTGTTTGGTCACGTTTAGACACTGAAACTATCAGCGACACATTGATGGAATTTGAGAAAAAGCATTAAAAAAAAATCTGTGGGTGTCTCAAGTAGGGGTCAAGTCACTGCAAGTTAATTTTCACATCACGATGACAATAACAGATACTAATGGCTTCCTGGATAGCAGTGTACTGTTTAATCGAATGATCTGTTCTCTACATAAGTTGACAATGATATAAATAAGAGCAGTTTGGGACTGTCATGGTGAATAAAGCTATAATTACTTCTTCCTCACCCTCCACAGCTTTATAGGCCTTGTAGGGCTCCTTCATTCCTCTACTTCCTCTTTCCACAGTGCCACTGATGTCGCTAATATCAGATGTCAGATAGCCCAGGTGGAGGAAAAAGAGAGTGGTCTCGGAGACAGGCTGAGTTATGTGGCTGTCTGAGGTCTTATTACCAGTGCACTGCCTACAGGCAGCTTACCCATTAGGGAATACATTGAGCATCGCTCATACATTAACTCAACTTAAACAGCTGATCAATACTAGATGTTTGGCGAGTTCTCCTGAATAGGAATCACTCCATGACATTTACCATGTCATACATCCTGCTGCTCCTCTCATAGACGTTGTTTTTACACCAGTAACCTCCTCTGATAAGGTCATCGCAGTGCTGCAGCAGCCAGCGGCGTACTTTTTTGTCTTCATTTTACCCACTTTTATGTTTTATTTTGAAGGAACCAGTTAAAGACACTTTAATAGCTGTTGGCTTCACTGTGCATGTATGTATTTCCGATTTTATGCATCAGAAAATAATCATTTCTTGGCACAGTGGGTCACAATTGAGTTTGTGGAGGTTGATGATGAAGATAAAAACACATTGTGGTGTATTGAGGTAAGTGACCTGCCACTCGGCTCAGATAAGACTCCAATTAATCCGGGCTGAATTGCAGGAATGTAAAATAAAGATAATTACTAAATCACCAGGCTACATTGCTTTGATAGATTTTTGTTACTCAATGTTATTGCTGCAAGGAATGAGAAATTAAATGGATTATATCACAGCATTTTCAGATGGATTACAACTGCTTTTAAATAACGGCAAGAGCAATTTCATCAGCCCTGCAATTCGAGAAGCCACTGACAGGCACTGCATGATTCAAATTGAACTTGCTCTCATCATTTTAATAAAGCGCTTCAGTCTTCACCCCCAGCAGGCACACACACACACACACACACGCACACACACACACGCACACACACACACACACACACACACATATTCACACACAGAAACACGTGCATGAACCATACAAATTGTGCGCACCATAGCCTCTATTTAATCCAGAAAAATAGACGCATTTATGAGAATCTACAAAAAGCTGCTCTTGTTGTCAAAACTCTGCTAAATGTTTTGATTGATTCCACCAAACAGTGGAAGAATTAGACACTTGGTGACAATCCAGCATTCGATTTGAATTTTGTGTGCTTCCAGAGAGAAAATGGGAGACATCACAACGTTGGGACAATTTGTAGAAATATATATCTTCAATAAACATGGCCCTATGAGGGAGGGAGATGTCACAGGAATTGTGTTTTATTTGCTGTGTTTGAAGTTTGGGGTTTAAAAACAGTAAATAGTGGACAAGCAATCAAAGGCATGTGATGAGCGATTTCACGGGTGGTTATCTCCAGGTCCTTGCTGCCATTTCTGTGTGTGCTGGGAGATTGTGGGGGACTCGGCGTGCCAAGCGCCCAGGGCTGCTGCACTGACGCCTCTCCTTTAAAACCATGCTGGCACAGAGCCCCCTATCGAAGCCAAGGCCTGACTCCGTAAGCATTCATTATGGCATCCATTAGAATAAACATCTCAACCTCCCCCAAGACCAGCTCCCTCGCTTTTAAGTGCTGTTTGACAAGGCTGCATTCAAGCTGCAAAATGAGAACAGTGCCCACATTTTTATTGCATTTATTTATTCATTTCTGTATTTAGACTCTTTTTTTTTAGACAGTGTTCTCCTACTGTTTTTACATGAAGAGCTTTTAAATGTTTGTCTCCAAGTGTCCCTGTCTCTGTGGAGAACTGACGGTAGTGCCAACACAGAGTGGAAGAGGGCCTAATTGCTAATTCATAATGGTATAAGGTGCATTTGTGTCAACACTTAACCAAATTTGAATAAAATATACAGCATTTAAACCAGTTAAATCAGTTTTGTGTTTGGCCCAGAAATTATTTTGAATCCAAAAGCAGTCTTTGTTTATTATGTGAGGAACACATCCAGAGAGTTTTAATCAGGATTGGCTACAGATTGTGATTTACTTATTAAAGTAATTTGTACAGATTGATGGTAAGTATTTCACAAAACCTCATGAAAGTGTTGCTGGGTGAGGAACTGCCCATTATCAAGAAATGTCTTGTCATTCGACACCAAATCTCAATACCTAAGGAGTCTATCTCCTCAGTGTCAGTACACCAGTAAGCATGCTGGATGTCTGTTGTGCCGAGATCTAATGGTGACATGCCCAGAGCCCTTGGGTAGAGAGTGGATCGTCCCCCTTTTACTCCAGTGGACCTTTTTTTTGTTTTCAAGAAATGGCGGATCGTGGAGCCTCCCAATAGTTCCCAAAAGTTAGCTGCTAATACTAGCAGCCCAGTACTGTAAATCAATCAATCAGTAAATTCTATATAACTACAAACTTCTGTCTCTTTATATTTGTGCATCAACACCTTGGCACTTTACGACGTCTCTATGTATCACATGACCATCAATTTTAAACGTTGTCGCGACTTTCTCTACTCAAAGGCTCGTTTAATCTTTCGTTAAAACAGATCTCATAAAATTGCAATTTTTAAAAAGTATTGCTCAGGAACCAATATCGAAGTTAAGGTACCTGTATCGAACATTGTTTAATGATACCCAGCCAGAGGCTGCCAGTTTAGAAAAAAAAGCATAAATAATGCAAAGTCAGAAAGTCTTTTATTTGGTACATTTTAAAAGACAAGATACCCAGACTGTATATGGTCATTCATGCTGCATGGATTAAATATTACAAGATTGATATCTCACGGCAGACGCAACACAGACCAAAGCTCTCTTGTCTACCACTTTGTTAAAGGAAGACAAACTTGAGGTTTGCATCTGGAGTTTTAAATTCAAAAAAGAGAGAGACTCACAATAACAAAGTGCAGCCTGCGATGTGAGAGCTGTGTCTCTTCGCAGCTGCACTGGCAGCTCTTCTGCCAACAAAGCCTGTTTGGGTAGAGCAACAGAAAGACAACAAAAGAGAAGCCCTGAAACAAAACACCGGGCATTATCATCACCGTTATTGACAATAACAGCAGCAGTAATAACAACAACAAAGGGCATGCTGGGATATCAAGTCACATTTGTTTCCCCATTTGTTGTCTGAAACGTACTGTAAAAAGGCTGCCTCTCCACTTTCATTTGGAGTGCCAGGGTTGTCAGTGGGCAGCGGACAGGAGGGTTTCATCAGCTCGCTTTTTACCCAGCCAACTTCACTCTCACCCTAACTAGGCCAACAGACTTGACACTTTGCGTTGGAGTGCCGAGTCTCACATAAATGAAATGCAGATGATTGGTAAAATGATCTGATACACAAAAGCAAGTGTCATCAGCCTGTCATGTCTGCCTTGTTCCCCCCTTGGTGTGTACTGGCACGCCTTGGGCCACGTCAACTCCCTCCCTCCCTCTCCACCTCCCTCCCTCCACATGCAGTCCAGGGACGCTGGTCGTCCTGCTGACTGACAGGCAGCGGGAGAGATGGACTGGATTGGGCTGCATATGCCCGCTAATGCAGACAGAGAAATAAAGAGAGACCAGCAGTCAACAACTCATAAGTAAATCTCTTAAAAAAAAAAAAGTGAAAGTGAAACAGATGCCAAGACAGCGAGTGTAAAACTTTTAAAAAGAGCGGCACAGAGATGGAGAGAGAGAGAAAGCCCTGCTATGTGTGTGTATGTGTGTGTGTGTGTGTGTGTGTGTGTGCGTGTGTGTGTGTGTGCGTACGTGTGTGTGTGTGCGACGACGACACAGAGAGAAAACAGATAAAGGACGAGTGGGTCTTGCAGATTATAAGACTATTTTCCCTTCTCCCACCCCTCAAGCCAGTGAGTTTCAGATTAGGTCAGATATTTACATTTTGGGGGATTTAAAGTTGATATTCTTCACCAGTAGCAAGTCATCATTTCTCCCTTCGTGCCGATGCACCAGCTATCGCTATCACTAAACGTAATTCTCTAATTTGGTAAACAACTCCGCGGCGCCGAAGGAAAGTCGTCATGAGAGATCAAAGGTAAGCATCTGCCTCCTTTGGATATCCTTAACAATGGCACAAGTTCATTTGAATACAGGCTGATCTCAGTCAGACAGAATCAATCTGATGACATTCTTGCAGTTCATTGCTCTCCGTCTGCGGATATGCTTATGTTTTTTTTTTGTTGTTTGTATGGATATGAAATTCCTCTCATCTCTGAAAATGTCTTTTCCGATAATAATTGAGTAAAACAACCTCTGATTGTGCCGGTTATGTGCTCCTCCATCATTCCCCTCTACAAACAATAGGGGGAGCAGTGAGGGGAAAGCAGACTGCTGGTGTTTCTTGGAAATTAAGCAAATTGGATCATTTGCTGCTTGGATGCAGTAGAATGATGTTCCTCCTCTTCAAATTTACAAGTAAAGTACCTAATAATGCCAAGCAATTAGGAAGGACTGCCACTGCACAACAGGGACTGGAGTGATTGCTAATGTGGATTAGGCTGCATTATCCAGCCGGTGGAAGGAGAGGGGTCGACGCTGAAAAGGTGGTGTTATACGAGCACCAAGGACAATGCCTTAAATGCCACACTTCAGCAGAGCGGAGGGATTTGTCTCTAATTAATTTCCAAAGATTTCTGTTGTCCGTGTGTCTGAAGGCCAGCCTGGTGAAGTGCCCTCCAGAAGTTACAGCCCTGAACAAATGTATAACATCATTAAAAATATCAAGTATCTCTACTGCTTGCTCCTCTCCTCCACCACATTATCTACAGTAGTTCTACTTTTTCCATCAATGATAAAAACCCTTCACTCTCGTTGTAAAAAATTTCAAAGTAACGGCAACCATTTCGCTGAATCTAAATACACAAGCAGCATTTCTTTTAAAACAGTTACCATCAGCGACAGTGATCTCATTTGTTTATCATTTGACGGTTAATTTAATATCTCCCTATTTATATGGCACAATAATACCGGCTTATCTTAAGTTTTTCTCCCCTGTTTCCTCAACTTTGCACCACAATTGTGCTATTCTTTCATCAGAGAAATAACCGCAGGCCAGTTTATCTGAGCTCTGCCATCTGACGAAAGGGTTTAGTGGCGACGAGGGATGTGGTTCTGGATGACAGATTTTAATTACAGGAACACAGGCAAGTGACACTCGAATGACCAGTCGCAGCTTACCATCAGCCAATCACCGCTGATAACCAGATGATGAGCACGGAGCGACCAATTAGCTGTGAAAGGGCAGCGGTGCCACATCAGCTATAGTGCTGCTATGCAACATGCTCGTCATTGTAGGTGCAAATCTCAAAAGACAAACTTCGCAGCATCAGTCGCAGCACAGTGGCTACATGTGTGGACCTTCAAGTCTCTTAAACTGGTTTTTAAAGTGGCTTTAAGGCCCATGTAACAGGTCTCTCCTCATGTGAATGATGACATTTCTACAGGCTTGTGTTAATGCATTAAAATCTGTCTTTCTGAAACTCATTTTGTTTAGTTTATTAGGACAAGCATACTATTGTCCGTGGAAAACAATCAATCAGAATGTTAAATAAGTCATCATAAATCATAAGGTCTCCCTGTACAAAGAACAGACAAATAAATGGTGGTACGTCATCTCCCTTTATTTTTTTGTTTGGAATCTTTAGTATTTACACACCTCTGATATAACTTGATTGAATAATGATTGCAGAAGCTAATCTGTTTCAACATCATTCCTATGACGTTATTTTAATGTGTAGTTTCGATATGTTTATCATTAAATATAATCAAAAACTGTGATATTTGTCAACCAGTGGAATGAATGTCCCTTTTTAAATCAAACTCTGTCAATTTTTCTACCTATATACAGTAGATACACGTCTTTTCACCATATAATTGGTTCTGTGTTGGTAGCTATACTGTGTACATATGTAATGCACAGAAACAACACATCATTTATGTCACCACCCGTGTTTGATTTTATGTTGTCTGTTGTGAACAAGCATCGTTGAGGGCAAAAATAAGTTTACTGCAAAGTACACAGCAACTTTCCACAGCCAGCATCAGCGCTTGACCGCTCATGAGTGCAGCTGTTGTAGCAAGTGTAGTTAATATCGTTAACTGCGATCATATTTGCTTTAGATCAGTGGTTGCTCCAGCACCGGGGCTGTGAGTGTGTGATGCTCGGGCCAACAGCGGCACACAGCAAAAGGCCTTTCCTGCTTCACACAGAGCGTAGAGTAGAACCTGAGCAGCTATATTCTCGTTATTCTGTAGTCGCAGCCTGCTGGTCTGTAGATACATACGCATTTGGACGAGTGGCTGGGAGTAGTGCAGTGTGAATGGTAACACCCAGGACAAATTACATGGCGAGAGAAGAGGGGCCTCTCCCCCGCTGAGCCATGGTGGCATCACAGGGGCGGAAAATGACAATTCCTTGAAAAGGTCATACGAGACGCCTGCACTGTGATACGAGCTTACAGCCAATCTGACAATCTTAATTCAAATCATGACATTCCCCCAAAAAGTAGAACGTTTTCATCTCCTCGTGACAGAACAGCCGTCTGACCTTTAGCATGTAAGAACTTCACTGAGTTTTAACAAATGCTAATCAGAGCCCTTCATTAAGAGGTCTGTCGCACGTTCCACACGTCGCCTCCTCATTTGCAATTTATGCATTTCACAGTGAGATTCAAAAGAGTAATAGGATTTTCTATTATATTCTATCAACGCACCTATATTTTCTGTGAATTGAGCCATCTGTAATGATGGATTTCAAAATGACAAGGTGGTCACGATGAAAAGAGAAATGCCTTTTGTCCGAATCTGTAGCGCTTAATATGGTGTGTTTTAAAAACGCTAGTAAATCTCCCATTACTCATGCCAGTGCAGGTTTATTTCCTGTTATTTTCCCCACATCAGGCATTTTTTTCCTCCTAAACTGGGAGAAAGTATTTGACAATGAATTTCATGCTTCAGCCAGCCCCCCTACCCGCATGGCCAGTGTCGCACCACACCTTAATACCACTGCAGATGAAATGTCATGGAATATTCACCTGCAGAGTTACAGTCCCCTCGTCTGCTCGGAGGATCTGGCTCTTTATACATTCTGGAGGTTTTTTTCTTAGCAATGTGAGTCAGATTAGATCAATGTTCATAAGCATATTAGGCCTTAAGTTCACACCACTTAACTCATACTATGATATCTGCCGTTTAACACACACATTTTTCACTTGATAGTTTTCATGTTGGTTTAACAACAAAAGCACATTGAGGGGTGTTTTTATGAGCCAGCTTTGATAGATATCAAAGCTTAAATTTTGGCATTTCCCAGCCTCCCTGGGCCTGCCATTACTAGTCATTGTTAAGCGACCCCCTCTAAAGAGGTTTGGCCCAGCTGAAGGGATGAAATTACAGGATGTTGGAATAATGGCCCATGAAGCACCAGTCAGTAGTAGATTATCTGCATCCAGACTGACCACGACCATGACCAGGCAGTGAGAACTAACACAGCAGCCCTGTAGTCCTACAACACTTTGTTTATTACCTAGTCGTTCTAACAGAGTAACTAACGTCACTACAGGGTGTCACGGGAGATTTTTAGAACTGAGTTGGAGCAAGCCGGTTAACAGCCGGTGTGGCCGTTAGAATTAAAGCAGTGTTTGAAACAATTTTCAGAAGCTCTTTACACTGATATCGCCAGCACACTTGTTCAGTGGCGTGGCGTATAAAGGCAAGAAACGTCTGCAGTGGGAGGAGCAGCTTATTCATTGTTCACAGGACTTTCACTAGAGCATGGAAATTTGGCCGCACCAGCCCATCAAGACCTGTTGGAACCCAATGGCCTGGACTGGGCTCGGATATAAACTTTTAAACAATGTCTGGGTTCAGCTCTGGTTCAGTCATGTAGCTTGATACGGTGCTTTCAACTTCTTTCGGTGGAAAGATAAAGTCAAAGTTGATTGCTGAATTGATGTTGTGCTTTCGGGTTCTTTTTTTCAGGAAAATATTGCATAAAAGCAAATAAATATGGTGTAAAAATAAGTGATAAGTGATATTAAGTAATAACTGATAGTAAGTGATGGACCTGCTGTGTCTGCCTGTGTTGGGGCTATATGTCCTCTTAAGTGGAGAGAGATTTGTTACCCTCCAGGTGGCAAATATTTATGTAGCTTTCGCTCGCTAACGATGGACGTAAAGCAAAACTTGTCATCAGAAACCAGGGAAACAAGAGCTGTTACCGTAGTAACAACGACGTAACAGGGTAACACATGCTCAGTGCTAGAGCTAACAATAACTGCGATGGGTTCGGGTCAGGTACGGACGCAGAAAACAGAACACCTGTCAACTTGAGGTCGGCTTCGTTTACTACGCAGTCGAGTTTGGACAGAACAGTGTGGCCCAAGTCTCTCTACAACTTCCACACTTGAGAGGTTCGGGCTTCAGTCCTGTGTACAACCAAATTAAAATTTCACTTGTTTTTTAACTTGTGATACGTTATATGACATTATGTAAGTTTCATTATGTAAGTCTTTTCCTAAACCTAACCGCAGCCATCTTACAACATTTACAGCCTGAACATATACAAAATGTTTGACAATAGGCTTTATTGTGAAAGTCTGACCGGACATTGTGTATTTATTATTATTGCTTACTTGATTGTGGAGTCCAGCACTTTTAAAACTGACGGTAGAGGACCGGCGTCACAGATTGAAGCTTCTGGCCTCGGACCAAAGCTGCCGTATTTGATGAGTTGGGAGTAAGAACATGTTGATATTTCACCAATCCCATCAAACCCTCCCTCATCCGACATCATCAGTCGTAACCAAAAAATCTGTCGGCTGAGTAGGATTAATGTCAGGGGTAACTACTGCATCATGGTGCTAATATGAACAAGAAGGACATGTAGAGTGCTCAGGACCTTCAAACAAAATGTGAGCCTGTTTTCTGCTCAGGTGTGTGCAATTATCTTCTATCTCTTAAAGAATTTATCACAGCACCTAAGCAGAGAAAGAGAAAATTATACTCCAAGGATATACACCCTGTTTTCTTAACACAAAAAGCTGCTCTGAGGCTGCTCAGTGTCACCAGTAACATGGAGTTCAGCTGCCTTTTCTGCATTCTTTTATCTACCTCTGAGATCATCCTCCATCACCATGCATGGAACGAAACTGTTTGTTGAACTAAAAGTTAAGTTGCACATGTTTCAGATCTACAAAGGAGCTTTGCCAATCCTCAAAATGAATTGGAAAATATTCACAGAAACAGCCACAGTCCATTCACCAGTGTGCTCTGATCTGTGTTGCATTGAAACGATCCCGAGCTCTCGATGAAATCCAAACATGAGCGGGAACACGGACGGGGCTACAGTGTGGATCAGGGGAGATAGGGCAGCAAAGCCTCCCTCACAGCTGGGTGCCCAGATTAATAGGCAAGATAGACGTAGTGTATGTGTTTAGTCATCACTCTGATTGTGTCTGTCTGGGATGGAGGCTTTGTTTGAACAGGTCAGGATCATAGATGACTGTATGAGAAGCATTATAAATGAAGATATACCGGCTCTTAGCAGCACGATGATGTACACACCATCGCACCAGCGCTGTCTGAGCCACCGCTGCGTTTGAATATTTAAATCTACTTAGAGCATCATACACAACTCCCCATTCTCCTCTCAAGCACTTCAGAGAGAAAGGCCTTTAATATATGAAATGCTGCTGTGTCACTCGGTGAAGGTTCAGGTTTTACAAGGAGCAGCACTTCAGGATGTGACCCGGTGCCGTGCATATCTCCTGTCTCATTGTAACATTTCCCTTGCCGGGGTTAATGAGCTTGACACCGGGCGCCCTCAGCCTGCTCAACAGACAGAGTTACCTTGCAATCCTCCCTCTTTCTCTCTGCATGCTGTCAACCCTTCAGCCTAACATCTCGGCGGCTGAAAACAGCAATTTCACTTAACACATGCAGCCAGGGAAAAGTTATCAAGCGGCAGAGTGGTCACCTTTGCTTTCCGAGGCTGTTCAGCAAGGTCACACACTCGCCGACGAGCTGCGTCTACCCGGTTCGTCAGTCGGAGCCTCTGAGGGATTAATTGTCCCTGCTCCGTCTCATTCATGGTCTCTGACAAACCAAGCCGTGACTCTCCCCTCTCATGTTTTAACACTGCGCTGTGTTTTTTTTTTTTTTGTTCTTCGCCAACCCTAATTGTTTAATGACGAGCATACACAATTCAGCGGACCTATCTTTAAATCTGTGGCCTCATGCATTTTTAATTGAACATGATTGTAGCATTAACAGCTGAATATGCAGCCAGCTCTTTTTCTCACATTTGTCCCAGCCTTAAGTGAGAGTGCCTTAAATTAAAAGGCTATAGAAATCAATACAAGTGGCATCCATGAGAGAGCACATATCTTCCGACAGTCTGTCTCCTAATGCATCACTCACCGCATGCTCCGCTCTTGTGTCTGAAAGCACTTAATGTGCAATAAGAAGCCGCCCACCTCAGATGTTGCCAAATACTGGAGATGGCCTGTCTGAGGGAGCTTAAAAGTTTGGTCTAATGCTACATTAATGGATTATCTAGCCCCGCCTCTTTGCGAGAGTGAAACTTATCATGCTGAGCAGCGCCGTCAGAAGATGTTTAATGGACTCTAGCATGCAACAAATTCAAAATCTAAGATCCAGCTTTCATGTGATGCAACGAAAAAGAAAAAAAAAATCAGAATGAGTTGATGTTTTGCAGATTTTTTAGCTCACATTAATTCAACGTGGTGTGTTCTGCACGTTGTCTGGATGCATATGGAGTGCCGGAGTGGTTTTTAATAATATATTTTTAAACCACATCAAATAAAATTCATTTCAGAGAGAGAGCAGAGGGGATGATTGGGAGACTCAGAATCTAAGCTTCCTGACACGGACAGAGATGGAGGTCTGAGCTGCCCACTCCGGGTCATTTCCACAAAACAATTTAATACAGATTTCTTACTGGCAGGAAGATTGTCTGTTTTCTTCCTCTTAAAGGTGTAGTTGCTCTCTCTCGGAATGTAGCGCTCATCTCCCTTCAATCGAGGGCTTTATCCTACACATATACTCCATCACACGGATTTGTAAGAGCAAAATAGTGAATCTGCAGCGCCAGCGAGCGAGGCTGCGGAGGACTGCATGAAAAGAACTCATTAAAAGCTGTGACTCACACACGCAGAGACGCTCCAGCTTGCCCTGACTTGAGATGATTTGTGAGTAAATCCAACAACTGTTGTCCAACAACATTCTTCTAATTGCCCCTGCGACGTGCACGTGCACAGGCACTCTCTCGCTCGCAGACACCTGTGCCCACACACACGCACGCACACTCAGTGTCACATAAGATCCACATACAGTGAGAGTCAAAACTGAAAAATAGATGAGATCTTTGTCACTCAAATGGCTGTAGGTTTCTTAAGTGCTGTCAGAGTAGGGATGAGGCCAACATGCATTATGGAGGACGGAAGGCTTGCTAAGCGCCTCGGCTCTCTGCCTGGTCCGCGGCACAAAACCGTCTAATGGAGTTGAAGACATGGTAATTTCTGTTGCACCCTAAGATTCTATAATAAAATCTAAAGTTGGGAGCTAATTAATCTCAGAGGTATATCACAGGCTTAAGGCCTTTTCTGCACTGTCTGGGGGTGCTAATTCCTTTCATCTGGGGTGCTGAGGAGCATTTATGGGAGTTTACCAGATTAGCCCCAGACACAGGATCTTTAAAGGGAACTGCTTGTTCTCCTCAGATTGGAAATCTTTCCTCCTAGCAGAGCAGCGTGGGGGATAGGTCGAATAATGCCCCATTGTATGCTTATGTGACTGGTTTGACTGGAAGCGGCTAAAAATGGAAGTTGTTGCACAAGACAAAAGCCCCCTTTTTTTTCTTTTTTTTTTTTTTACTGATGTGTAACGCAGGACATGTGTTGTATTCATTTAAATCCATGTAGAGTGCATGCCTTTCCAATTACACTCGTGCTGGACTTTCTTCCAGAGCATGCACTTACAGAAGAAGCTTGGGGAGATACGCATCTGTGTAGATTAACCAAAAGCTACTGCATCACACATTTTAAAATTAGGCTTATCTGAGGCTATTGTTGCAGCTGTTTAGATGGCAGAGATCATCTCGTTACTGTGACCACGCAGCGTGGTTCGGGGAGGCTAAATTTGAACACAATGACGGATGAACAATATTTCTTGTCTCCTTTCCAACACATATTTAATAGTAACATTACGTCTTGCCGGTTTTGCCGAGATCTAGACCTGTCCTGATAAGACCAAGGTCATCTGTTAGGAGTGTCTGCATAGGAAATTAGCGCAAGCTCCCAGCAGACTCAGCAGGAAGGCTGCAGAGACGAGTTAATAGTCACCGCTCTGGTTTTTAAAGTCTGTCGGCAGTCCTAGTTGTGTTTCCTCATTCGGCGTCTCTGAGTGGCACAGAGACTACTGGAGAGAGCGACACAGGAGCAGGAGAACAGGAAGAAAGAGATGTAACAACAAGAGAATAAGGGAGCGTTCACGTGGCACCGTCATCCATCCCCCTAATCATTTTCAAAATCATGTCCCCGGTTTCACTTTTTATTCACACACCAGAAATTCAGTATACCCACAGTGCTGCAGACTGGATCCAGGCTCCACCACGTTTGTTAAGTGAATTTCCCCATGTGCCATTTTAGGTTGGGCACGAGGAAGCCGTCTCACCTGCAGTTTGTGTCAGTCACAGCCAGCAATGACGAATTATTAAGGTGGATTTGACATGAATTGTTGGACGTAGTCACCCCCTCTACCTTTTCTCCACCCATTAGGCTCTGAGAGGGGTACTTGACAGGGAGTGCGCCATCAGCTAGCATCAGCTCAGGCAGCACAGCTCTCTCCTCCCCCGCAGATGCACCTTGGGCCTGCAGTGGTCTCCTCCTCTCCTTTGTTCGCTGCATCTGTTCAGCGTCAGATGACAGCACTGATTACCATCACTCAGAGTCTTAATAAGACAACTGGAGTACAGAAAAGGCAGCACACAAGGCGGATACAGACACACAAACACACCGGGATCACCCTCACTGAGTATGCTTACCCTCCTCTCATACCCTTAACCTCACTATGGCTCTGTCCTTAACCCTAATCAGGTCCCTCACTGTTGGTGATTTGTTCAGCTTTCCCCTTTCCACACTGCCTGGTCTGAGAGCTACTTGTTTTGTTTTTTTTTAAATCAAAGGCAAAATATACGACATTCACTGTCACCACATACGTCTCACAAGCACATTTTGGACGCTGTGCTAATTATTTTCTTTTTAAGCTATTTGAAATTCCTCCCACGATTGTGGCCAAAGTGAAAATTTCCACAACATTTTTTATAACTTCAGTAAATTCCCTATAACATAATGGTGAACTGCTGCATTTACAGTGATAGGAAAAAAAAATGTGTTACTCTATTTTGAAAAGATTAGTTTGAGTCGGATTGTTTTATGATCAGCCATGTCACGAGTAATTTGAACAGGCACATGTGCAGTAACGGTCTCTGACTGACGGGACTATTTTTGCTTGGGTACAGACGTGACTCACCAAAACAAAACATTTAGATTACAACACACTGAGACAGAGTGTGACATCCCTCTACGTTCATGATGCCATTACTCTACTACATCTTTTACTTAGAAAATAGCTGTTTGCTGTTATATTTATGTCCAAAATGTTGGAAATGTTGAAAAGTTAATGTCTGATACTTTCTCTTAATGTCAACATGCATGCAAGTGTACCTTATGGAGAATTTAGTCCTTTTATTCTTACTGGTTTTAATGTTGTAAGTACTGTTTTTTTAAATGAATAAATGTTGAATAGCTCTATATTCCAACAGTAATAACTGTTAGTTAGAGTGTTTGGTCAGTAACCCAAATCTCTCCTCCTCCTGCTCATGCAGTAAAAAAGGAAAGACATTTCCTGGTATCCCTGCCCATTTTTTCCAATCAGGACAAGGAGCTCCATAAAGAGGCGGTCCTGTCTGATTGTAAACTCACAGAGAGCAGGATCCTCCTGTTTGCTGCTTTGTCCGGCGATTACCGCTGTGTTTTTTACATGGTGGTATTTAGAATAGGTAGTGATTCGCTAACTGCAGAGCAGACAGGAAGTTAGGTAAAACTACAACTTATATGCTATCGTTTGGATCTTTACTTAATATAAAAGTATGTCATTAGGCTGTACAAAACACAAACGGGGTGATTTTGCTGTATCTTCTTTAACATTAAAGTGGTGTCTTGTGTAAATAACAAAAATGGAGCAGTGGTACTTTGCTGCCAAATCACTGTTTTATCACAGGCACAGTTGGCTCGCAGCTCTCACTGTATTCACACTCTGCTCATTCAGAGTTTGTTGACAATTATTGGAATATTTGGTAACACAAAAAAGTGCCACACATAATTAGCAACTTAAAAAAACAATTTCCATGCAGTTTCCAATTGGCCAGTGTAACGTGTGCACCAGAGGTATAAACAGTTAGCCGTTGTTTTTCTGTTGTTGTTTCCATTCAGTTGTGTATGTAGGTGCGAGTGGGCGTTCAGCCTCAGCTCTGTGTAGGGCTGCGTTCCTGCAGGGTGAACTTCTCCCACTCGTCTTCACCGTCTCCCCCACTGCCTCCTGGCGGATGCTCCTCACTCTGATATGTGTGTCCCAGCCCACCTGTTCAGGCCTCATTACTGTCAGGCCTGTGTTAATAAATATCCAGGTGTAGAGCGCTCCTCGGTGCCTGTACTTCATCACCGAGGAGCTCAGTCTGCTGGGTGCCCCCTCCTCTCCTGCAGCAGGGCTGACAGGAACCATGATTACACTGTAAGCACTGTAGTTATTCACCTTCTGCCCAAACTCCGACACTGCACTCCATCTTACACACCGCCACGGGGACACGCACACATCCACGGCTCATGCACATGGGTACACATACGTACGGGAACACACACACTGACAAACAAATACTTACAGATATTTGCTCTTTCATTCCCATTATTTTTCCCTTCAGTGCAGCCACGGGTCTGCAGGCAACACGGACGCTGCTTTGCCATTTGCACTGTGGGAACATGCCTACAGCAGCGCGGTGACGGCTATGTCGCTAAATCATTCCGCAGTGTAGCAATAAGTTATGCTTAATATTAAAGGCATGTTTAGAATTACAGTCATTTTTTTTTACTCGCGTCATCTAAGATAACAAGATCATGTATTTTAACAGTGTTTGGCGTGTGAAGACTCAGAGCTCAGAATCAGACTTTCATTTTTTCTTTCTTTCTTTCTTTCTTTCTTTCTTTCTTTCTTCCGTGAAGTCTCAACTCTTTTGAATGTTTCATAGATCAACTCTCTTCCCTGCTGATAGAGTGTCTTCAACCTTTTGCTTCTGCTCTCATTTGCTTTGCATGAGCCCTTGATCATTTTGTCTCGGCTTTCATTTCTTGTCTAAGGCAGCTTTTTTTTTTTAAGAAATAGATTATGCAGCACCTCCTTCGCTGCATTTTATCAAGTCATTTCTGTCCACGATTGAGTCTTAAAAGTCTTCTATTTCAAAACCAAATAAAAGAATCCACCAGTGTGATGAGAATATTTCAGGCTGTTTCCAACACAAATATATTTAATTTAGAGAAAGTTCAGACTGCAGCGCGAGAATCAGAAAACGTGACGCTTAATTCAGGAGATTTTGAAACAAGTTGATTTAAACCAGTAATAAACGTTGACATGGCCAAGAATGGCAGCAACACAGAGAATCAACAGAGAAACACTTGCAGGCAGACAACCTGGATTCAGTGGATTTCACCACAGCTTTGAAACTGTTCGGTAGTACAATATTCTGAAGTTTGAAGTTCAGTCTGTAGATCGTTCCTCGCCGCGGGTGTCGAATGCCTAAAAGCATTCTTTCCCTCTCCAGTTTGGATTTGGGAACAACAAATCTCAAAATGACAAGTGAGAACAAACAAAAAAAAAAAAACCTATTTATAGAGCAGCACAAAGTCAGTAACTGTGCTGAGCGCTTTATTATGCTGTTGTATTCTTAAGAAGAAAATCTATAGAACTTCCCAGGGTCAGCTTAACAAGTCTCCCATATTCGACTCTATTTTGCCTGAAAAGCAGTCTTGGCAGCTCGCCACTGAATCAGCACTCCTCTATCTTTCGTGCCTTGTTGCATGTATGAGGTCAGTTTGAATTGGGTGAGTGGGTTAACCAGGCCCGTGTGAGGGCTCTCGTCTCAGCAGCTCCCGGCAGCCGGGGCGGCGATGGCAGTGGCCGGGGGAATGACAGGGAGGACACAACCACTTGACTCTGGAGGAGCAATCAGACACTAAGGGGTTTAATGCACTGCCTTGGGTCTGAGCCACAGCAATTGGGTTTGATAGCCGTGTCATTATGAGAGGAGGGCGTCTGGAGGTCTTCAGCGACCGGGGATTAGAGGAGAAGAGGGGGGACGTAGAGACGGAAACGAGACGAGGAGGAGAATCTCTCTCAGCGGGAATCTCTGCGTCCGCCACTTTGGACGTGGGCCTTTCTCACCTCCTCAACTCTCTGTCCTCATCTTCACTCCCACCGCTCGCACTGATTTCCCTTCACGGAAAAGGACAATACTAGAGGTCACTCCCGCTTTGTGTTTCGAGCTTGTTTTACACCAGGCGTTTTAATTTGCTGCCATGCACGCAATTAGAGTTTATTTCTTCAACAACAGCTAATTAAGAGGATGCCAGTGACAGAATCTCTCTCTCTTTGGGTTCATGCACCTCCTCCTCCTTTAGCTCTCCATTCGCTTTAAGTCGGAGACAGTCTCTGACCTCATTCTGTGAAAACAACAGTTATCGAACATGAAGAAAAACATTTTTGCTTAATGATTGTGTGTGTCAGACTCATTTTGCGCCTTAGCCACAAGTTTGAACTTATTTCTGTTTACTCAACTTCTAAACATGAAGTTCGTGCTGTTGAGTGAGAGCTCATAGTGCAGCCTGTGCCCGTGTGTGTGATAGAGAGAGAGATGTGGAGAGTGAGTGTGAAGGAAGTCAACCTGTGATGGATGCGATGGCAGATGCTAGGGTAAGAGTTGTCATCAGCGTTCCCGGGGCCTTATGGAAGGAAGCCAGGTACACGGCTTTGATTGGGCCTACTGTGGCTGTGCTGTTTGCCACAGCACAGCTTTGATTAGTGCCTCCATGAAAATGTATGCCCTATGCTCAAAGAAAACTGGGGGAGTAACTACCTGTCAGGAAATTCACAAACAAGGCTACTTAGAGCACAGGGAACTGTATATTTTAAAGTCTAATATTCGCCACCATTCCGTTTCATTTCATTGTGGGGGGCTTGCCAAATCCCTGTTGGTACCCCACCCCACCGCACCCTTGCAAAAGGTCCCCAGATAAGGAGGAGGTGCACTGCTCACCCCCCCCCCTCCTCCCAAAAGAAGGTGTTGGAGAAGAAGGCGCTCTCTCAACCGCACAACAAAGGCTCTCCGCCAGATGCTGTGAATACCAAAAACCCTGCAACACAAACACAAAATATATAAATTAATCAGAGTGCAGGTAAATAAATAAATAATGTATATGAGGAGCTAATTAAATGTGTTTATTCCTGTTATCATATGCTGCCCTCATTTCCACCACTTGAAGTCATGAATCATTAAGTGGCTGCTAAATTGGTCTCTGGGGCCGTCCTAGTGGCAGGGGGCGGTCAGATCCTGTCTGGCAGAAGGCAGGTGTGCAGCGGACGGACGGATGGCCTGTGCTCCTGTAGTCCTCGGACAGCGGCGCCTGACAGAGGGGAAGCAGGCATCATGCTGGGAGGTGAGTGGCCGGAGGAGAGCCTGTAGCAGAGCGGCTGACAGGACCGCCCGTCACCGCCGCGGCTCTGCTTTGATTAATGAGGGCATTTGAAAGACAATTAGTGGGAGCAGATTTGCCTTCAACTACCTTATCAATCAGAACTCTTTTAATTCAATGTGTAGCACCCTCTGCACCAGAGTGAGTGCGGAAGCATTTTTGCATCAGAGCAGGAGCAGCCTGTCTGCCAACAGGAGGGGAGAGAGGAGGACCAGTCTGTAAAATAAAAACACCATCGTCTCTGCTGTAGAGACTTAGGACAGAGTGCTTGTTGTTGAACTTGTAGCAGCAGACTCCTTCTTAACTGCGTGTGTTACATTGCACTATATTTAACTGAGGAATATTGTTTCTTTGTTTGGCTAAATTAATTTATCAATTAGTCTATCAATCACACTTCATTTTCAACACCTTTCAAAAGGGCTTCACAGGTGACTCACTCTGATAATAATACAGAACAAGTGTAGACTATATTAAAAATAATAGATATGTAAAATAAAATAGAACACCATTTTACAACATTAATACAATGCTGTAAGTTAATTAAACAAATAATGTAATAATATAAATGCAGAAAGCTGCCTCTCCAAAGGTTTTAGTGCTATACTCAAACAACTAACAGACTCGTGCCAGAGGGCCGAAAGAGCTGTACTGGTTTGTGCACTGTGAGACATAAACAGTATGCCATGAAGTACCATGTAGAAGATGAAGTGCTTTAAGTACTGAAAAAAGAGAGTTTCAAATCAATGGGCATAGCTGTGGAAAGAGATGCAGAGGCTCCTGATTATATCACCAAAGGGTAACACATATAAATCAAAATCAAGTGGCCCTAAAATCAATCCCTGGGGAACCCCACAGGTCGGAGGCTATCATTAATTAAAACAAAGAAACTATCTGCCAGAGAGATAAGAGGAGAACTGGTTGAAGCCAGTTAATAGCAAGGCTAAATTCATGTTTCAGCTGGTCATACAAACATACTATGATAAATCCAACATGAATGTCTTAGGTGCTTGTCAACAACTTCCACATCTAAACTCTACCTCTCATAACTTACTGGCTTCATCTTGCACCATCACTGAAAGTTGGTGCTGGTGGCAGACATGAAGTTACAGCAACATCCAAAATGGACAGAACACATGGGTATCCAGTAGAGATGCACCGATCGATCGGCAACCGATCGCAATCGGCCGATAATGCCCGTATCGGTTTTGATCGGAGTTCTCATAATAGATCACATCAGGCCGATCAGATGACGTTTAAGTATAAAGACAGTGCATTAACTGCATGCAAGGAGGGAATTTCATGGCCGCCGTTGCCCCGCGCCAAGGTGGCCTCTGTGCCCCTGGCCCGGTCAGCGTAGCGAGCTTGCCTTTAATTACAGCCACCCGAGTGCACAGTAGTCACTCACAGTAACTTAAGTGAGTCCGCGGTTCGTGCAGGTGGAGTCTCATCATCACGATGATCTCACGTGAAAGTCTCTCAAACACCAGCAGCGTCTCAAAACAGAAGAACGAAACTTACAGCACAGCGAGCGAGCGCAGCGTAACGATAATACGTAACTGACTTATGTGGTAGGATTTAGTCCGGTAAAGTTGGAAATATATTCACAGATTTGAACTTCCCAGATCAATAACTCATAAGTGCAACCTTGTTATAACACAAACAAAGCTCTTTCCTACCGTACTACGATAGACAACGAGCTACAACCGTATTTTCATCAAAACAAGCGTCTGGACATTAACTCTGGTCTGTATGGTCAGCCAGCTGTGAGACGAGGGCGCAGGGACCGTCTACAAAGTGCAACACCGAAAAGAGAAACTACAAAATATATTTAATAACTTCACTATTATTCAGAGTGTAGTGTCACCACAATCACTCCACACATCAGTGGTCTCCTGCTGGTTATTCTACAATTTTTTGTTTGGAAAAAATGTGCTTTGCCATAATTTTGGGGAATTTCTATTTGGGAGAAATATTCAATAACACTAATATTCAGTGTGGTGTCACAAAAATCACCTCACCCTAACCCTACTTAACAAAAACTACTTTCTAATGTAACTTTAACTTGATTTTGGTATTAAAAAATGTTTTAATACACAATCCATGTCTTATTATAAATTAGGATGTTATGGTATCAGTCTGAAAGGTAAATCAACACATTTTACCCAGTGGCCTTTGTGCCCTGTCATGTGGCCTTGGTGCCCCTAAAAAAAAAATTGAAGGCCAAATGGACTTGCCCCTAAAATGACAAAATTCCCACCCTGACTGCATGCATTCCCACAAGTAAGCTACAGTTACTCTATGTAAGCTGAGTCTAAGTTGTCTCTAAGAGAGTCTCTAGAGTGTGAAATATTGCACATTGCCTCAGCCTGCAATAAAACGGTGGTCAATTCATGATACTTTCTCATCTCCTAATTTTTATACTTAATAATACAATGTCAATGTTGTGTAAAAAGAATCATTAATTAAATATATGAAAGTTACACAAGACAACAATATAGAAAAATTTATGGATTTGACGCTGTGATCGGTGATCGGCAATATCGGGATCGGCAGATACTGCTTTTGGTGATCGGTGATCGGTGATCGGCCCCAAAAATCCTGATCGGTGCATCTCTAGTATCCAGGGATTGTATTCAAATCAGGATGAGAAACAAATGTTTCCCTAAGAGTCAAAGAAACATGATTAAAGAAATCATTCTTACACCACAAAGGCAAAGGCAAGTACAAGAGCGACATGGTTAGGAAGGGATACATTATGTTATGGGTTTGAATTATTATGTTGTCAGGGTTAAGAGACCCTTGTTGTCATGGCTACAGTAATAACCGCTTTGTTAAGGTTGGGGAAAGACTGCTGCCATTGTTAAAAGAAACCAATGTGGGGCCAGTGTCCACATAGCATTTTTTTTTTTTTTTTTTCAGGGCAGAAAAGCTTAACGATCGACACTGCTCCTTTGCGGTTTACTATCTGTTTGTTTGTCATTGGACATCGAGACATCAGAGCAAGGAAGATGTAGGAGACAAAATTACAGTGAATTGTATCGCCTAGGCCAGGAAAAAGATAAAGAGCCCTTGTGACATCGGCAGCGCCTTACTGAAAAGTTGAGAGACTTTCAACTTGATCCGCTCAGAGCACCTTTCACGAGCGGTGGAAAAAAACGAGATATGGGCTCTAAAACACATCGCTGTTCTACTTACTTTGTCATAATTCCTATAGCCACTTGAGAGCTTTGTCACTTGATCATAAAAAAAATCTCATTTTGGGGCTCCAGACTAAATTTATTATTATTTTTTGTAATTTTATTTAACCTTTATTTAACCAGGAAAAAAAGACTCATTGAGATTAAAAATCTCTTTTACAAGAGTGTCCTGGCCAAGACAGGCAGCAGCATATTCATACATACACACAAACACAAGATAGACATAGACATTAAAAACACTTAGCATCCAAAACAGTAGCATTTGAAGGTCAGCTACAGTAATAACAGCTTCAGGCAAAACATCTACAACCAGATGTTTCTGCCTCCAGGTCATCCAATTTCACCTTAAAAGAGTTCAACGAGACCAACTCATTATGTTTCAAAGTTTTTTGCAACATGTTCCAGGCAGAGGGAGCAGCAAACCTAAACGCTTTCTTTCCCAAATTTGGACATTTGTTGTGCAATTTAGGTGCAGCCAGTAATTCATTTAAGCTTATTTTCTTAACATACTTATGTAAATGATTGTAAACAGGAATAACGCTACAAAGACATGTTTTTCTTCAGCTAAACTGCTTGTAGCAAGAAATTGCACTAACCTACATTGTTTAAAAAACAAAGTGCTACATTTCAGGTGCGCTTGACGTACGATGTTTTGGCACATTTGCAAACACAACACATTATAGTTGTTGGGGCGATCTGAAATAACCAACCTATTGATCCGTCAATTTACAGGTGCAGACAATCTTGCAGAAGACCGTACAAAAATACTGCTTCCCAGTTTCACCTTATGAAAGTCTTCACAGCACATTTTTACAAGTCTGACGGCTGCAAAGGTCGATATTCAGGAGATACTTTTCCAACCTTATGACAGCTCAGAGCGCTCAACACATATACATATTAAGAGCTCGCGTCAGCGCTGCAGCATTTCATCTCATCCTATACGATCGCCTTCTTGCACAATTACACTTGTCAATCATTCAAACTGAAATTATTTGAACCACTGGAGAAATGATGTAGATCTGCCAGCGTGCTTAAGAGCCTGAAAGATGTGTTTTCATAAAGCTGGAAACAAGCGAGTGAGGAAGTGTCTCTATTGATCCCACTGCCTGTAAATAAAACAGGGGCAATGAGCAAAAAGAAACAAACAACTCTGGCAGAGAGAACATGGGGAGGAAAAAAAATCAATAGGTTCCCTCACTGGTGGGTCTTCTCTGGTCAGACTATTCTCTCAGGGTTAGGTTGTCTGCAGACAGTAAGGAGGGGGAACACACAGTCAACATCCTCTTGATTTCTAAATTTCTTGTATAATGGGACTCTGCAGAGGATACAGCTCATGTGCATTTAACCCTACCTGAGAAAAGGAAGCACAAATAGAGGATAGTTCTCTGGAAATGATGAAGGTTGGTTATAACAGATTCATGCTTCGTCTTTTGAAGGGCAACGATTTTACATGTTTGTAAGGAGTGCGGCCAGTGAAAGCAGCTGTGTACTTCTGATGCACGTCTCTGTTTGTGCACTGTATGTGTTTTCCTGAAGTGCCCAATTTTAGTTTTTTATTCAACTTAAAGGTGCAACGTGGAGGAATTTAAAATAAAACAAAATTAACTTAAGTTATCAACAGAATCTTCTCAAGTAACGGTTTTGACATCATACGTTGATGTATTGTGTTGCAGAGATATCCTCTGAAGTTAGCTAAATGGCTAAACAGCTAGCCCCAGCCTGTCAATCTTTAATAATATCACTCCGAGCTTCCAATAAGGATCACTAGCCACACAGCTAAACAAGCGAAGTAGCTAACAGCAGCTACAGTTACCCGCAGTTAGCACTACTCCAGTGATATGCTGCCCCCTATGTGTTTTGAGTATTAATTTGGGAGTTGGCCAATTCCCCGACCCGTCCTGGCCCAAAGCTCCTGTGCTAGCAGTGTAAACAATAATACTCCCTGAACTCCCAGCCCAAACTGCTAGCTGCACTGCTAACTGAGCTAACCAGCTAACAGCAGCTACAATATGCAGCAGTTACTCTAGTGATATGCTGCCCCCTACTTGTTCTTGACTATGCATTTGACAGATGGCATGTCAAATATATAACAGGATACCACCCTTTATTTAAGAAAATAACTGATTGAGGAGAATGTTTTTCATGTTAAGACGAGTGGATATTTGTTGAGAGAAATGCAGTGATAATGACGGTCACTGCTGCTCAGTTTGTGTGTGCTTCAGTCAACAACATCACGGCTTTGAGTCTGGCCCAAGACCTTTGGTCATTTGCCATCTCTCTGTCTGTGTCACATATGTGCCCTCTCCCTCAATGTCAGTGGGGAAATATAGCAAAATAATAGCAATACATCATTTTAAATTATTTTAAAATAAAGCCTTGTACAATTCAGCAGTGGGTTTAGCGAGTCTGTATTGAATGCGGACAAAAAGGTCTTTAGATGATAACATGTGGACAGACAGCATATGTTAGGAAGTGACATCATCTTCAGCACAAACATATTCAACTGCTCCATTTCCTAAGATGTATTTGGCTCCACTTCGGTTAAAACCAGGCCAGTTGTGGACATTCAGCTCTGCCTGCCCCTTTTTCTTGTTCCAGCTTAGTGGGCAATAAGGAATGCTGCCTGCCGCCCTCCATTTCCCATTAGCTGTTTTATTTCACGGGAAATTTGCTTCCTGCTAGCTGTAATTGGTATCTAGGCACCTCCTGATGTGGGCATTAGGGTTTTTAATACAATCTTTTACGCAGGTGAGAATGCGCATATATTACCCTTTCAGTAGCACATTATTTGATTGTCATTCACAATTATTTACCCATGCATTGTGTGAAACAAAGTTAAAGATTGTGGCTAATGTTATTAGCTAAGTACAAGTGGGAATAACTTTGTTTCCACACCCTCGCTGCACAACGTTGATAATAAGACTTGAAAACTTTGGTGCAATTTCTTCCGGTAATGGCTCTGAAATGGAACCAAATCCACAAAAGCAGGACGGTTTGCACGTTTCAAACAAAAGACAGTGCTGTTTAAATATCGGCATAAGCAGACCTGTAATGAAAGGCAGCGCATTAAGTCAGGAAGAGGGGATGATTTTTATCCTCTTCCCTAAACACCATGAGTCCATGTGGTGAATTCACAACGACAGGTCAGCACACAACATGCTGTTTAAGAATATTTTGTCCATAGCAGTAGCAGGAAAAAGAAGACTTAATCTTACCCTCCGGTAATTAACTCCGCCTCTGCCCTTTTAATTCACAGCATTTCTAAGGGTTTGGTCGCTGCAAATTGGTAGTCAATTGTGTGTTTGGAATTCAAGACACATGCTGCATTGAGTGGTGAAATTGCAGCAAGTCTTTCTTTAGCAAAAGGCCAGAACTGGGCGCCATAATGATATTCATTTTCAAACAGGAGAACATTCTAATGGGCAATTAAGATGATCAAGCCTGCCAAGATACACGTGAAGAACGGAGTGCTGGTGCCAGTGATTACGTGTCCTCCGCCCCTGCCTCCTTCCGGCGCTGGCCCGGGCTTTGTCTTATGTGTGTGCATAAGTAGAAGGGAGGGAAAGAGGGAAAAGGCTCCAAAAGCACAATGTAATTGAACTTTCCACATTATTTCTCACTAATATGTGCTGCCACTTGGTCTCATTAGTGGAATGATGTGCTCTGCCATTCTGGAATGAACTCTTTGCCCGAGTAATTAAGGCTCCTAAAGTTTCTAGTCCTTTGTTTAAAGAATTCGTCCTTGTGCTCTCCATGCCCCATCAGCTGCCTAATTAGCAGGACCTTTGTGTGATTAAAAATTCTCACAGAGATTCCGTTGGATATTTTCCTCTGTTAATGAGTGTTTGTGGACAGCTGGGAACGGGCGCAGGCTCCCTCCTCGTAAGACCTCCTGTGCATTGGGCAGACCTCTGTCAGGGCCCGAGAGTGAGAGCTGTCATTTCTGTAATGGGGATGGAAATTGGTCAAAATCCCACCGAGGTTCCCGCAGGACCGGTAATGCCTTGAAATATAAATGAGGATGAATATTCATATTTCTTCCACTTCAATAAAAAAAAAAAAGTGCTGAGTATTAATATACATGTCTGTCAGTTAAAGCAGAAGCACCAGGAACTTTGTGTGCTATGTCTGCCCATTAACGCAGCCCTTGGCTTCATTTGCTATTATCCTCAGGTTCTTTTTCTCCCTGAAGTTGGGGTCACCCACTCCACTGAGAATTGCACATTGGAGGCTTTCCTTTTGTTACAATTCTCCCACTTAGCAAGTGTCTCGGAGAAAGAAAGAGAGAGAAGGCCCTGAAAGAGCCAGAAAGACATTTAATGAAGCCCACTCGGAAGTAAGGTAAGCAGAGGTCAGATCCAAATGAAACGAACAAGCCTGCTACGTGCGCAGTTGGAAGACAGCAGAAATCCAGAGGGAGAAAAGGGGAGCGATGTTGGGAGGAAAAGGCCCGGAGAAGAGGAAGTAGTCCACATTGGTTTGGCTGCCTGGGACAGATGCCCTTCAGCCTCTCAGCCCAGTCCTCGCTTTCCACTCTGTCTTCATTTGTCCAAGGAAAATGTTAATGCACTTGTTCATACACTACCTCATATCTTTATTTCAGTAATGAGCTGATTCTTTTTCACATGGGAAGATCTGCTCAGTGTCCACCGCTAAAACAAACGCTGCCCGGCTCCGAGGAGAGACGGCACCCTTAAAGCTGCATGTGTGAGTGGCGCTTTGGTGAGACCGCAGGCAGCAGAGAGGAAATCAAAGTAATGATACAACTTGACTTGCACATGGAGAAAAATGCGGAACCAAGTGATGAAACCAAGTGATGGAGCCGTGAATACATTCCTTTTTTTGTTTCCACCATCATTATAAACACAGACAGGCATAATTGGCAGATTATAATTCTATTTCAAAGACCCGGATCTCAAGAGAAAAAAGACAGCTATGATATGACATCTTCATCACTGATGAATTTACGCCTGAACGGGCATTTTTAGTTTTTAAAGATTAAAAAATTCATTCAAGTTCAGCAAGAACAAAAGAGACAGAAATTATTATTAACCTCTTTTCAGTGTGATTTTCAAAATCATTGTGGATGTACTGATGATAAGTGTCCAAAGTGAAGGTTAAGAAGATTAGCTTGACTATCAAATAATAAATCAGCCAGTGACGATTTCCTATTTGTGGGGCTCACAGATGTTGATGTTTGGACCCATTACCCTTTGCCTTATTATCATATCATCATTTTTAATTCATCAAGTCTTTTGATGTATTAATTCTCCTCACAGCCGATCCAGTCGCCAGGATGAAACGGTGGCAGTTAACGTTAACGTGCAAACCACTGATATGTTCACATTTGTTCGTGCAATGTGGTGAAATTAAATTTTCTGATTTTTCCCAGGGTTCCCAGTCGGCACTTTCATTTCAGTCCCCTGAAGTAAAATTTCCGACTCCGAAAGTGGGACGCACCTCACCAACCCCGACCCCAAAATCCACGATGGCTGCTTTGCGAATCAGCAGCTGTGGAAACTGTAGGATATAGTGTTTATTGGCACTTCTAACATATTTGTTTCGTATGTTTTATTCAGTCTTTCCACCTTGTATCTGTGGACATGTTGCTGCGTGTTTGTATAATGCATTGTTAATTTACTGGTTTTGCAAATAACAGCTAACAATCTTTTACCGGAGCGCAGTCCACTCAGGTACGATGTCATTCCCAGCTCAGACTTCCATCTTCTGAGGTAAATGGAACGCAGCAATAGACTTCATACCATATTGATGTGAAAAACATGTGATATTGTAGTTTCATTACATGTTTATGACCGACATTCACCATCTGTGTTGGTGTTGGGCCAGAAGGCAGTTTGAGACAGTGTTTAAACATTTGTAAGTGTGAATCCACTGGATATTTTTAAGAAGACATCCGGATATTTCTTTCATTGTGCGGACAAAAATCTGAGATTTTCCTGCCATGTTTGACCAAAACAGGTATTTTAAGCCAAACCATGATGTTTTCCCTAACCCTCACCAAGTGCCTAAACCTAACTAGACAGTAAGCACAGCATTGCCAAAGATTAAATTGGAAATGTTACCCATAGAAACAAAGCTGCATAATAATGTAAATTATAAACATATCCATGGAAAAAGGCGTATTAGGTTGTCTCAGCATTACAAGATATTTAGGTATTTGGGGGGTTTTTTCAGGACTGTACCTTTAGAGCTGCTTCATCATTCTACAGTTTAAAGTTGGGTCCTATTTGGATTGAGTGAAATTTCCTGGATGCATGGAGCTCTGGGTATTTGTTTGTTTTTAATTAAAATCTAATGTAGCCCTCTCAGGGCCTGGCAACTCAGCCGCTCTGCCCAGTGACTGGGGGATATTTAATAAGCCGCAGTGCTGAAAGTTGTTTCATTAGGTGTGAAAAGGGCTGATAACTCAATAGCCAACAGCCAAACATCCTCTCTGTGTCGGTTTCCTGCCTCTTTAATCTGTTTTTCATTCTGCCTGGCATGCTGTAGCAGTACAGGGGACTTCACAAAAAGGAAAAGACATTCATCACCATCGGGCCTCCAACAGACCAGGGTGATGGAGCGAGCCAGCCAGTTTGGCTGAGGAAGGAGACGATCAGACTGCAGAGCACGACGGCTGGAGCACCCCGTGTGAACTGGAGATTGCATGTGTGTTCGTGTGTAAGTGTCAGTTCATCTGTACATTTAGTTCTATCATGATGAGACATGTTTTATAACGGGTTGTTATATTATTATTATCATTATTATTATTATCATGGCATGGTGATATTTGTGATTATTGCATGCTCAAATTGTAGCTTTGACTCAGTAACACATGGGGAAAAGACTGCTGTGCTTCAGTAGCTCATGAGGTGGCGGTAGCAAAGGGTTGTCTACGGTGGCTGAACAAGCTTAGTGCAATTAGACGAAACACAAGCAAGTGACAAAAACATCTTCATCACTTTGACAACCAATTTAGAAAATAGACACCGCAAATAGGTACAAATTGTTTTCCAACATAACCAGACAAGTTTTCATTTAAATTCAGAGCAAATTTTAACCAGATTTCCAGAAATTTGGCAAAAGAAAATGCAAATGAATGTGTCATTTCACTGCGCTGCTGTTATGCAAATATTGGCAGTTGGTTCATCAGGATTAACAGTTGGTGGTGCTAATTATCCAGAGGAGGACAGTGCGTGGAGATGATGTAATTAAAGGAGCGGCAGTCATTATTAATTTGAGTTCTTCATCTCTCCTTTATGATGGTCTGTCAATTCGTCCGCCTGCACTTCATATCGTCCAGCATGCTATTATCCGGACAAGATCAAAATAGGACGACCCATGTTTATGTTTCTTGTTAGGTGGCAACACCTAGTGGTCGTAGTTATTATTATGGAAGCAAAGACGGAAGTCAGGAGAAGAAGTAGAAAGCGTGGAAAAGGGCTGTATAGGCTATGAGGTTAGGGTGTAAAACAAGAACAGGGATTTCATTCAGGACACTGCTGTTCAAATCAGTAAACTATGAGTTATTTAAACTTGCTAACGTAGTGCAGTTATGTCACATGTTTAATGTAACTGCACTTACATATGTAATCCAAACCAGATGCTTTCCTAAACCTAACCAAGTAGTTTTCCTGCCTAAACGTAACCACACTGAGACCGAACAATTAAGGGCTGCTGCGCTGCAACGGCCATGATGTTTTGGGAACTGTGATATTTCTTGTCTTGCTGGAAATCACATTTTGCTTTTGTCAACACACCAACTTTTCCACCTCTGCCAAGAGGAACAACCGTTTTTTCAGTATTTCAAGGTAGTGTTTTTGCTTTCATTTAGTTTTTTTGCAAAGTGTTTCCACTCCCAGGTTTTTTTCCTTAATGCTCAAATTGAAAATAAGAATAAAAACATTGAGATAGAAAGTGCACATTTTTGCATTGTGATCCACAGTGTGAGCTGCGTTCTCTTAAAACAAGTTCTGTTTCCTCTTCTTAAAATCCATGCTGACCAGATGGCTGGATGCTAAAATGAACTCTGCTGACACCAAATCACCCAAAAAATAAAATCAGGTTAGTGTACTATGAACAATGTATGTTTATTTATGTTTTTTTACATACAATCTTTTCGTTTGCTCTTATACATGTCCGTTAACCAGTCGTGTTTTTCAAGCTAAATTGGCTCCAACATAGATCTCTATAAGCCAAATTTCCCATCCTCCCCAAATCAGATGTGTCAGTAAGTGTTTCCACCAACAATATCAACATTTGCCAATTGTACAGTCCACTTCAATTTCTCTCATTATTTTATTTCCTTTGATTCTTTTCCCCCACTTATCTTCACAAAAGGGCTTTAGCACTCTGCACGACCTCAGTTATTACTTTGATCTCGTGGTGCCTTTAGTTTTGTCGCCGTTGAGTGTTCACAAATGATAGAGACATTTATAAAACCCCGGCAACCTCTAATGAACAGTGCTGCCTGTTTCAAACATGCCACTGTACACACACACACACAGCCGTATCACTCCTTGTCTGCAGAGTTGCTGTGCTGTGTTGAGGCAGTAATGTTCCGGGCATATCATTAAAGTAAAAATCCACCACAGAGTTATTTTCCTCTACCTGAGAAATGTGACAGGCCAAGTATCTCGCAGCCTCTTTTTTACCCATGCTGAATAGATAGCACAGGCCCTAATTTGCTGCCAGAGATGTGTGGCATAGTTGAGTGTTCCCCCTCCCTCCCTCCCTCCCCCCTCGCTCGCTCCTTCAGGGAGGATTTCTGAGGCTCTTACAGTAATAAGGCGACAAGTATGCCTTCACGTGTTGAACTACATCAAGCCCACTAATCCTTGTAGATGGAAGCCGCCCACTGATTTAGATTGTCATTATGTGTTTCATAAACGTTCCACTCTGAGGTTTTATATTCACAAAATCTGGAGAGGTGGAGGTGGAATGGGTGGTGTAAATGGCCCTTTCATTACCGCTCATCCCTCTGTATGCGGAGTTTAAACAGGGCAACGTAGGTGCGCTCGCTCAATGGCTCTGTTCCACCTGAGATGAAAGGCTATTTACATCCGGCGATGATGATGATGGCTGTGGGAGCCGGCGTCGTTTCCAGGCGACCAGGTTTCTCCCCGCTCACCGTCATTTGACAGGCTTTAAGGAGCACAGCGTTAGAGCTCTGCAGACATTGTGACCATCACGCCTAATTGACCAGAGTGGCTGTGCCTTAAGTGAAACAGAAGTATAACAACTGAAGAAATGAACCTCTTTCTTGCGCATTACCAGGCGGACGTGACAGCGCAGGCAAATCACAGGTCACCCACTTCATATATAAAGAAGTCTTATGATCATCTAGTTTGAGACTCTGAGTCTGATGTTTAAATGTGTAAACTATAGGCACTGGACCATAATAATGACTGTAAAGCCAGAAGGAACTTTTTTTTTTTTTTGGCCTGCTCATTCTTATTTCGCACGGCGTTGATAAGTTGATCGCTGATCAGTGTTATTCATTTCAATGAGAAAGCCAATTAAAAACTGAGTTTTATCTAATATGATAGTTAGACATAATTTGCGAGAGTTTAGACTGCAAACTCTCAGCTAATAGTGCGGTTTAATTTAATTTTCCACTTTTTTTTCTGGAGTATTGGATTAACAGGATTGAAACTTTGCCTTCCAATTGCACAACTCTATTGAGCTATTTAATTAGCCTCTTTCTTTTCTTTCTTTTTTTTTTTACTGCTGCTTAGACATGTGCATAAAGCAAAATCCCATATCCCAGAAAATAAATGAATAATTAAAATAAATGTATGCTTAAAGGCAATTATAACAGTAAGTGCTTTAGCAGCTACATTAGTACCACTTGTTCTGGAGTGTGTGTGTGAGGAAATGTAAATGTGTTACTGACTTCTTGCAGGTGGGAAACGGCTCGCCGACAAACTCCAAGTCGGGAAAATGGAGCAACTGGAGCAGGCTCCTCTATTTTTCATGAATAAGGTCACTTATCAGTGGATGTAATGCCACCAAGTTCTCTTCATCAATTCAATAACAGAGTGAAAGTGAAAAAAATAGTTGGGTCATTTCTTTGTAATACACCCCTGGGCTTTTTATTATGACTTCATTTCCCGTTGTAATATTGGAACGTCTCTATAATTGTAAAAGTGTAATAGACTCTAATATAATTTCATTTTGAACCCTGAATGGTCTATGCCATCTCTGCTCAATTTGAGTAGAATAATGATTTTTAATGTCCACACATGGCTTCCTGTGACCTTATTCAATCTCTGGGCTGATCAGGAAATATATTGATTCAATTACAGTGCTGATGACAAGCGAACAGGGGAGAGGAGGGAAAAAAGGTCAGCATATATTTGAAAATGTAAATCTTAACAATGTCTTTTGGGTTTGCTGAAAAAAGCCATTATCAAATGCCATTTGGCTCCAGTGGCATGTAGCCCTCTGCCTTTTCTCTCACACACCAATGGGAATAGTTAGAATATTTAGGATATCCATATTGGATTTTTCCTTTGTCAGTGTGAGTTATATTCCGAGCATGTGCCGCTTTTTTTTTTTTTTTGCTTTTTCCTGTGATTGTGTGGAACATAATGGCTCACATTATTTTTTTAGCATTACATGTCCACAACTGGCCTTTTGAAGGCTTCATAATGACCTTGAGGTAATGACTTTCCAATGCTTTTGTATGTACCGCACAGTTCTTTCGCTGCATAAGCGGCTCTATAAGTAAATTAGCCTGTCTGTACTCAAACATTGAACAAAGCTCTCAAATTTATTCCTTCTCAAATTACATGCACACCACACCGGGCTCGACTAATTATTTGTTTGGTCATTAAAAACTCATTAAATTTAAATTGTTCATTTGCATACCACTGTGTGTTGCATCATAAATTATTAATTGAAGATAAATAAATGAATTCAATTAGAAAATAAGTAATGTAACATATGCACCAACAGAGATCCGCTGCTTGTCTTTCTTTTGACATTGAGGTTTTGGCTCCGGAGGAAAACTACAGCTCCTTTTTTTTCATTTGTCTGAATAAAGAGTGAGCACACATGGAGAGATCCTTGTTAAAAGGGAATGACAGCACCCAAAAGCAGATTTGAAGTGCTGTTGATGAGTGCAGATTACAGCTGCATGGCCAAGATGAACATATACTGGTAAATTCTTCCTGCAGACTAAAGTGGAAAAAATGTCCCTCTTCTGTTTTACATTTCGCTGATTAACTCCCCCCTCCCCTACTGTCACTGTTTGGCTTTGATGAATTTGAATAAATTGACTTTTTCTCTTGCTGACAAATATTTAAGCAATCCAGCCAAAGAAAGGCAATTTCCCTTAACCCAACTCATTACCTCACATCTGTATGTGCTTTGTGGTTGGATCATCTCGTCTCGGGGACGGAATAATATTCCATCTCATTGCAAACGATCACTCTGCAAGTGCTTTTACTTTGTACGGGGTGTTTCTTCATGACTGTGGCTGTGCTTGTTGCTCTTGTTGTCTCACTTACTTTACATGCCCACTATTTTCCAGTTCCAGGGATTGGTAAATGTTCGCCCTTTTTCAAATCACTTCATTAATTAAATGGGATTGGGAAAGGTTTTGAGCTAATGGATTAGACTGGGGCTGGCTGGTTCGGGCCTTTTACCAGAGGTCACATTTCATTTGCTGCCTATGTCAAGCGACCAGCAGCGGGGGCCTCAGAGGCAATCTAATCAATGTCTGCGTGCCGTAGCCCTTGAATGAATCCATTAAAGTTATGTGGATGCATCCTGCACAGAGAGAAAAAAAGTCTCTTGATACCTCTGATAGAAATTAGCCTCTCTCCAATTAGGAGAGAGGCTGGGCTCATTCTGGATGCCAGCCAAAGCAGAATTAATAGGCCATCAGAGCCTCTTGTGTGTTAAATCCCATTTGTTCGCCCATGGTTTATGAAAGCTCCTCCTCTGTTTCTGAGACCCCCGAACACCCACCACAAAACTTCACTCATTAAATAAAGTTCTGGGAGGAGACGAGGCAGGGAGGGCTGGAGATTGGGGACGGAGCAGCAATTTAGGCTGGTGTTGTTGGAGATGATGATTCTGAGGGGCCGGACTGTGCTGGGGTTGTGATTGCATTTGGGGTTTGGATGGGCTTAGACTGCGGCCAGGAATGGAGCTAAGAGGACTTTAGCGGGACACTGGGGGGACGATAGTCATGTGGGCCTCTTCAGCACCAACTTTATCTCAGCAGTGTCCACTAATCCCACAAATTGATCCTCAGTGTTTCTGTGTTTAAGTGGAGGAAAAGCACTGACCAAATCTCCTTGGAAAAGGATGTCTGAAATGCCTAAACCTATCAGAGGGAGAGGTTTCACCCTAGCGAAATTTTTCAAGCACTTCGTGGCTCGGGATCATTATTTTCTGTACGCCTGAAAACACGCAGCAGCATATGAGATAATTACTGGACATATACTTTACTTAAAGAGTAACAGCTTTTGGCATGCCTGACTCACTAAGTCAAGAAGTCAGCACTCGGAGTTTGTTGCTTACAACAAAGTGTGCCCTTCTGTAAGATGCTCTTCCTCACTGTGTTCATGCTGTGTTTTTCTGTTTTTCTGCTTCACTTGGACCAATTAACAATTCTACTTTTTGCAGCACGGGCTTTGACTTTCAAACAAGTGTTGCAGACGGTCTGATGTTAACTAAAAATAATTTCCAACAAATGGCCGCAAAAATATGAGATAATGCTGTGGTTAAGATCCAGATACATTTAGACGCAAAACACAGAGGTTAAGGGAGAGGTCATGGTTTGGGTGAGAATAATCAGTCTCACGAGACCTTTCACAGGTCTGGGGTAATCATCAACTGTTTTATCAGTCTTCTTTTCAAAACCAAAACGCAACAGCACAAGTGTAAGGAATGGATTGTGTGTTTGACTGCTAAAACGTAAGCTGCCATTGTTAGCATTGCTAGCTTATGGGCTAACTACCTACAGTTTCCACCAATAATTAAAGTACTTCCACATTTAAGGACTGTTTATGTTAGAGTTAAAACTGTATTATCTTTATACACCTGTGATTGCTGCTGCTGTTTGCTAGTTAGCTCAGTTAGCTATGCAGCTAGCCAGACAACCATGGGAGTGTTGGTGTTTACCCTGCTCGCACACACGCAAGCTTTGGACCGCCGGTTGAATGATAAGCTGGGGAGCTTACAATGTGTTATTACAAGACAAGAAGGGGCTGGGCTAGCTGATTAGCATGCTAACTTCAATAACATCACTGCAACACAACGCAAAGACGTCTTGGACATAATCTCAGAACATTTAATTCTTCACATTCTCTTTATAATTTTAGTTATGAATATTTTAAAAGGAAAATTCCAACACATTGCAGCTTTAAAGTTGTGTATTGCTTTTTATTTAGGCCTACTATGAGGTAGTTTACACGCAGGCAGCAGGACCAACCAGCGTTAACTGAAATATATTGTATTTATTATAATAGAATACAAAAAAAGTACAGTACATAACCTGAGCAGCCAAACAGGGTTCTGTTAGAACAAAATAATAATCTTACATATTTCATTTACTTCATGAAACTCAGGGCTAACCAGCTCTACCCTGCAGTAAACGAGCACTGGGGACATACTGCTTTAGCCTCAGTCTTTTAGAATAATATTATATTTGAATCAGCTAGAAACATTTAAAACGGTCAGCTGGAGACAGAGTTTTTAATCAGTTCTTGTCGCTGCTGTTAGCTTAATTAGCTAGTTAACAGCAGAGACAACCAGTTGCCTTTTTTACCAGCAAAGTCGATGATCAGCAGCTAGAAATCTAAAGATCTACCTCAGCTTGAAATCAAGGACCCAATGTTTCAGAAATAAGACTGTAAACAACATTTGCACCATGTGAGAAAGGAAGGCTTGATAGGCACTGCAACAGTAACTTTGGGGTCCAGGAATCATAGCGGACTTGCAAAGAAACGGACAGCAGTGACAGTTATCTGCTGGTAAAAAAAGGAACAAATTACACTCTGTGTCAGATTTAATTAAATTTATGGAAATTACACAGTTTGGACAAATATCTGACACATCTCTAAAAAGTTAGAGCCGTGGAGGCTGAATATAATCTGAGGAAGAGTTTGACGTCAGAAACAAAACGGTAAAAAGTGAACTTTTCCTTTGGAGATCTCGCCGCCTCATTCAAGCTAGTGCACGCAACAAAAGCACTGACTCACCTTGACAAAAGCAGTGATAACCTCCAAATGAACTGGTACCACCCAAATCAAGCAGCCAACCAAAATAACACAGAGATGTGCAGCTCAGGGGGGACGCCTCAAACTGCTGCTGTACAGAGAAGTTTGCATACTGAACCCACTGGAGAGCCATTACAGCTCAACCGTTCTTTTCACTGCACTGATAAACAACAATTCCCAGAGTCCCCGAGTCCTCCATTGTCCAAATTTACATGAGGTTTGGGGGGCTTCGGCGCATGTGAGTGATAGAGGTCAGAGCGGGTGTGTATTCACGAACGCACGCAGCACAAGGAGAATGATAAACGTAGCACTCCCTTCAAATGCCGCTCTGCAGAAAATTCCCAAAACAAACTTTGAAAATGCGCGAGTACACCTCGGCGTACACACTCCGCATTCACGCCTCCTGAAATACGCACACTTGCATGTCCGTATGCACACGCGCACACCCATACAAACGCGGTTATTTTCATGCTGTTATAGACACACTATATGTAAATGAGATCTAAAATGGCTCTCATGCTTGCCCTCTTCCTCCGGTGCCAGAGTCACGCATCATTGTCAGCAGCCAGCAAAACAAGATGAAATAAAATTCTAAGCCGTCCTGGCAGTCAAGGACACCATTCCCTCACCGTAATAGCCTGTATCGCCTAGCCACTCCATGTGTAGCTTTTCTTCATTGCTCTGGGCTTTTATTCCTGGCAATAAGCTCTTTATCACTCCTCAACACAATTCATTTAAAACCACCGTCAAGAAGCAATCAAACCTTAAGTAAGAGGATTCAAAGTCAGTGTGTTATTGTTAAGCAAAGTAGCATTACTTCATTTCCATAATGCACCCGGACAGAGATGCCAAATAGGTAATAATAAAGAACAGTACCACAGAAAATAAACAGTTAATATTATTTCTCATTTTTTCCCTAAATTTAAAATGCAACATATCCCCCCGGTGTTGTTTCCTCCTCTGTTCTTTCTCGCCCCCCTTTTGTGCCTCCAGAATGACATTATGTTTGGGTTAGTTGTCTTTCTGCCTCACACACCTATGATTTAGCAATTCTTGACATATCCATTACATCTCACAGATTGGCTGTTCTCCTTTCCCTGTGTCTTGGAAACCTATAGAAATGACATGTACCCTTCCATTTTTTCTCTCCCCCTCAGATGTCCTCGATTCACAGGTGGTGCGTTTAGAAAGAAGTGGATTCTAATTTCAGGAGTGTTCCCTTACTATTAACTATAGCTACAGGAGACACATCAATCTTGACAAGGTCTTTTTGAACCACGTCTAAAAAATGCAATACCACTGTGTATTTTTCACCTGCTCTCCACAGCCTGACCGCAGACGGGCATTCGGACTGCTGCTTCTATGATTTACTATCTGCATTATTTTAGTCTCCACAACAGTGTTTGGGAAACAGTTCACACACCGTCATTATGTATCTTTTATAAGTTGATTGCTCAGGTCAGAATAACCTGTCTCTTCTCCTGTGCAGCGGAGGCACAATCAATTTTATAACAGGTGCAATAATAGATAGAATCAATGTCATCATCACCACAATCATCTTCATCCTCCACGGCGATGTTTACTTTGCTGTGAGGCCAGCTTCGGCTTCCTGAGGCACCTCAGTCCCCTTACATTGATGTTTACTCGTGGATTGATCTTCATCCTCGTGTATTTGCAGTTCTATTGAAGCTTGATTTTCTTACACTCCTGACCGTCGACATTAATTGATCCAGTGAAAAGGAGGAAGTTCACCATGCAGCAACTGCATAAGCCTATGAATGAATTCTGCAAAACCACACCGGTAAGAGGTCGCTGCGCGTCCCCATAGAAATCAGTCTGGTATCAATATTAAAGCTAATACAGGGAGTTTCTTAACTGGTTACGAAACAGTCTCAGTTTTTGAAAAGTCTTTCTTTCTTACAAATTGGACCTTCAAATTATCGATATGCAGTTATGGGTGTTGTTTGTTTCGTTTGCTATTGGATGAGGCTTAAATGAATTCAAGGGGACTGTTTGGCCCCTGGCGGAGGTATGCGCTCGACTGACTGCCATGCTAGTCTGCATAACAATGCCAATCAGTTATTTTTCCTAAAATATCTCATCAGGCATCAAAGCCTGAAATTAACTCACTCATTTAAGCACTCTATTTGTTTTAATAAATTAGATATAATGAGTTCTCACTTCATGAAATCATTTTACAGAAAGGTATTTAGATTCAAATCATTATCAAATAGCCCAGTAAGTGGTGGTGTTTGTCAAACGTGGCTCTAAGTGTGATGGTTTAATTCCATGTCCACTCTCCCCTCCCTGCCGTGATTTCTGTTTAATACACCAACTTCATCACCAGGGAGATTAAGGCTAATGCCTAAAGGAGCACAGCCCAAAATTGAAAAGAATTAACTGTAATTAGCACGCTAACAAATGGCTAATACGGTGGCAATTGTATTTTTATTATATAACCTGTAATATTACTCTCGAGAACCTTATTTAAACGATGGTGAAATGAGTTATTTTAATGTCAATCGTTCAATTAGCGAAAATTTAGATACTTGAGTGAAACGCGGCCTAAATAAAACAGCATTTTCCACAGCTTTGCTCTGTTCCCACCAGGGTTTTTTTACCTTTTGTGTTACATCCTTGCAAATGTGACACAACACTGCTAGACCTACATCAAGCGCTGCATCATTATACCAACACCACAGCCACAGCAGGCAGTACAGCACATAAAAGACCCTGCTAACTGTTCCTTCGCCCTGTAAACTCAGCTAATTAATAGAAGCTTCATGCTTTGTGCGTGTTGCCAGCTCGGTGTGTTTCTTCAAGGCCACAGGATGTACGCCCTGCAACAATCTGCAAGCCAATTGTCATACAAAAGAAAAAAAAGTGAGACAGACAGTAGTGAGCAGGGATTTATTGGCTCTGATAGTTATTGGATGGAGTATTTCTTTTTTCATCTTCTCTCACCTTCTGCTTGCTGTCGCTGCAGCCATCACTAGTATCTCTCCACACCAACAGTAATGAAAATAATAATAATGATAAGAATAGCATCACTTCAATCTCACTTTCAGTGATTACATTGTTCCGCCCGTTTCCGTTTCTGCTTAAATTATATTTAACTTCATCTGCTGTGGTCTGCAAACAGGATTACTGGTACTTATCTGAAATGAAAGTGCATTTTTAACGCAGTTTAATAACGAGAGTGGAAAATCCAGTCCATAGCAATAAAGCTGAAACTAATTCATTTCAATGGCTGTCGGCAGCAGAGTGTTTCAATTCTTCCTCACATGCCCATTCCCACTGTTAAAAACTGTAAAAGAAAAGAAGGCCATTTGTGTAATCTGCCGCAGCCTGACATGAGCACGGTGATCACAGAAACACTGAAGAATCTCCATCCTGGCTTTAAGAGCCTCTTCAGAGAGCCGCTAAAAGGCCAACCTAAAAGCAACCGAGATCATCAAACTCTGCAACTTTTCTTAAAAGTCTCGAAGCGGAGTGGAGGGTGAAGGGGTGGACTGGGAAGATGGAGGAGGGAGAAACTGCTGCATGTCCTCGTGCATCTAAAGTGGTCAGCAGTTTGAACCTGTCCGTGCCTCCTGTTCCATTATGGAATAGTAACACGGGGGCCTGTTTGTTCGCCAAACACAATTAACAAGGTTTCTGCTGCACATCAATACTGCTATTTGCATAGGGTATTGATCTGAAGTCCTTATAATCACAAAATGTTAATTGCACCAATTAATTCTCAATCTGTTTGTGCCCTTGTCTGGCCGCCTTGAGCCCTGAAGGTCAGTGTGAAAATGAACTGCTCTTTGATTCTCCTCCAGGAAAAGATTTTTGCTCAAGACAACACAGTTCGCTACTCTGAAAATCAAAAGGCCCCTACCATCCTTTATCATTATTATCATTCCCCGTGAGTAGCAGCTAATGGGGTTGAAATCTTGTGATCTGATTTGTCCTTTTAAACAAGGTTTTTCTTGTCTCGTTCATTAACCAGGGCTGCCTCCTCTTCTCTGCAGAGCCACAGCTATTTACACCTCAAAGACACAGTATCCCCCTTTATATTGACTAATAAGTCATTTTCTGAGACAATGCATTGCCCATTTGATTCATAGCCCATATGCGGCGTTTCCCTCTGTCTCTGGTCCTGCTGCTACACCATGTTATTACATGCTGAAACATGACCTCCTGGTTTATTGTCTGTTTGAGATGATCAGAATAATAAGTCAGAGCTGTCTACTCTGCCGCTCCTCTGCCTGTGATATGTAGGTAGGTAGACCTCCTTGCTTTGTTGTGCTACACTCCTTTTTTCTGTCCCAACATGACACCGATTATATTACAGTCATATATAAGATTATTTTAAATATAGTGCGCTTAAAAATCATAAATGACACTCACAAGTATCTGAGTATATTGCTTCTTTTAGCGATGAGACTAAATCAGATTTTTTTTTTTTTTTTTTTTTTTGCACTGCCTGTCTTTACCGGTATCGATCAGTGTCTGCGTTAATTGCTTTTTTCCCCTCTTTCCTGATACAGTCAACAACACAAATACAATTAAAGGTTTTGCAACGTGTTTCACTCACCGATATCTGTACATAACAGTGCAGAAGGACCTCTCTCCCGGTCCCCGTCATCCATGCCTGAACACAGCCAAATGACAAATGAGCCACCCTGTGTGAAAGATGAATTTCAATCCACTACACCTGTGCCACCCCACCAAATGAAAGTACTGATTGCCTCCAATTGCATATTTAAAATGCTTAATTCCTCCATTAAGAAACCTATTTACATGAATTAGGGACAATTAGCATTTTCAGACCCACTTCAACTTTGTTCGCCCCCATCCATTAACATTTGAAAGTGTCGGCTGCCAGACACAAGAAAGCCCCTCCATCTGATTTGTGCTGACCCCCTATGACGGCTGCCTGGATGGACTTTTTTTATCTGTAGCACCTCGGTAAAGGAGGGGGCTGGCCCAGGGTCTGTAGTAAGTCACCTCATTATGGTTAATCAACAAAAGCCAGTGAATGAAAGACAACAGAGTGAAGGGCAAAGGGATGTCAGACTCAGAGAAGCAGAGGTGCAGGTCTTCAACCTTGTACACCTTTTATCTCAGGGATATTACATTAATTTTATGTGGTAGGGCTCGCAGGCTCTAATAGGGTGTTGAGCGCCTAGCAGTCGCGGCGGGGGAGGGAAAAAAAACTGTGGCCTCTAAACTGTCAGTATTTAAGTGGAAATAATGAAGAAAAAACTTGATAAAAGAGGAGAGGATGATTATCAGGGTATGCACCTGTCAGGTTTCTGAAGTTATTAGACCTTGTAGCTCAATCCAATCCGCACAATGGGAAATGAGGCCTCAGTGAAGACTATTTATGCGCAGCCTTGAGTATTTTCATTGGTCAGCAATTACAGCGTCTGATTCAAAGCGCTTACACATCCCTAATATGGGCTTTTTGATGGAGAAAAGCTGTCATCTTCTAATGAAGATGACAGAGGCTGTCTCACTCTCTGGGGAATTTATTAGAAAAAGGAGCCTCACATCATGTGAGTCATATGTAATGCTTTTTATTGCTGTAGTCACAGGCGGGAGAGGGAGGGAGAGAGAGAGAGAGAGAGAGAGAGAGAGCTTGTTTTGATGATTATATTCACTCTTGAAAATATATTAATGTCTTTGAGTTGCGCAAATCCTCATGTGTTTGTTTGTGTGTGTGTGCACGAGTGAGTGTGTGCATGAGAGAGAAAGAGAGATTGTAGCAGCCTGAATCTGTGTGTGCCCATCTATAATTGTGCACGGCTGCATGTACACTGTGTTCTTATGGGTCCTCTAATGAGTATCATTAAAACTCCTTTGTGCATCTCAAAAAGTAAAATCAATTCAAAGTCGCCATGTTTGCTTGAACGATGAAAGTGATTCAGATCGTACAGAGTTATCAAATATGTGCAAATGAAGCTCAGGAATTCTGAAGAATTCAGACCCAAACCCGTGTAATACCTGCATCTTTAAGATCCAACCTGCCTAAACTTTACTGGCACTGACACAATTTGAGACCAATCAAATACCGAAAACTATACAGTATTTTCACTTTATTATTCACACCATGCCTTCCCCTCTTTCCAGGGGTTACTGTTACATATAGAATTGCATCACATGACAAGAATGTGTTCAGACATTTGACACAGAGAGAATAAGAGTAAAGTTCTTTAATTGGTTGTCAGGCCTTGTTGTGTTCATCATAATGTAAGTTGCTCCAGAGCCATCATTGAAACTGACCAATCACGTTTTGTAATGTCATTGCTTAACAAAGGCAAGAAAAAATACGTATATAGGAGAAGTTTTCTTTTCAAACACATGTCGTGTTGATGTTAAATGTTTTGAAATGGTCAATTTTAAACCATGTTTTCCTAAACCTAGCATTTCAGTTCCCTAAACCTACATTTTATTGTCCCCTAAACATAAGTAGTTTAGTTTCCTAAACGTAAGAACTTGTTCCTTAAACATACCCAACAAAACTTGATGTAAGGCAAAAGTCAGTAAAAGGTTAAAAGGGGCACTCAAATCGCAGGAAAAAAACATTTGTCCCACTTACCCTAAGTGTTATGAAGCACAATAGTTATGAAGCTGATCAAACATTTGATACAATTGAAGGGTAAGAGGAGACATGCAACAAACTGAAAATGCTAAGCATCAACCCCATGCTATATTTTCAAAGAAAAAGCTGTTCAATACCTCGCTATGAAAAAATATACCATCAGGCTAAGAGTTATAGTGGCTAAAGGGCTTTACTCTTGAACTAAGGTCTGAGACATGGAGGTACTCCACTGGCTTCAAATGGCCTCCTCAGCAGTTCAAACACCACTTTGTGCAACAACAGACAAACAGACACAGAGACGGTTGACCTAAAGCTTTGAAACAGCCTGCCCAGCTCATCACCAGCAGAAATGTCTTTGCAAACAATACAAAGCAATTACACAAGCTGGTGAGGATGCAGTGGAAATATCTAGTATCCATTAGCCAGACCCACTGGCTAATGCTTTTTGTTGCTTTTTGCCCTTTATCTGTAACTGTCCCCTATTTCTTTCAGTCCTGATGGAAGTTAAAGGTAGCAGCTAACCGACCTTTCTGCAGACTTCCACTGATTCTTAAGCCTTGTTTAAGAGAAACTGCCAGACTCTCAATCAGTTGTTGATCAGTTGTTCACATTTACCACGGACAGATAGGCTCCTCTCTTACTAAAACACCAATAGATAGATACAATGCTCGCTGGCTGCAGTGGCTGATGACTCAACTGACAGCAAAGTCCAATATGTGATGGATTACAGTTTATAGAAGGTGTGAAGAAGTGTGATGACATACACACTACCACATCTGTAAGAGATCATACATATGTGCGAAAGTCATTTGGCATGCAGACGTGTGTGTAGGAATCTGTCCACCTCCCAGATCCATGCTCTTGATTTGCCGCTTGACAGTACGTCAGCTCACATTTTCCAACCCCTGACTTCCATGAATCATATCATATGACAGTTACAGCAATTACGAAACATGGATTTCTGTGTTTGAATTGGCATATTTGATCTCTGTTTTTGCTCTTCCACAAATCCTTGTAGCTGACAGGACATGCTAATGTTTCGTAAAAACCAGCTGGGTACACTGCTTTATTCAGTAAGATTTTTAAGATTTTTAAAAAAGTGACTTTGTTGGATGATCACATAGCAAATGTCTTAAATACTTAGTTGAAGAAAGTAACTGGCAGCTTTGGATAAACTTTAGGTAAAGGTGTAGCAGTTCCTTCTGGTTTTTATTCGGAATTACTGTTCATCATTTGAAAGCATAGAGAAATACTGATCATGTTGTAACTGATGTTCTTCTGTTTTTTTGTCTACATCGTGTAAGTACATTTTACCTGAAGATGCATGTTTTGTAAAATAGTGCTGTCTTGTTGTTGGACCATTTGTTTGACATGACGTATAAATAAAAAATAATAAATTAAACTGGCGAAAGACAACTTTTGTTACTTTAACTTATTCTGAAGTAAATACTGATTTACACAGTGTAATGTCTGTAGAGAAATCCTCAGGTAACGTTGGAACGACTGGAATCAAACCCACTGATGGAGGAGGCAAAGAAATGCGGAGAGGGTAAGTTACAGAAACCGAAGTAAATCAAGAATGAACAGACGGCCATTCACTGGATGGGGAACAGTCCGGTTTCAAAGTCTGCACCCCGTTGATATGTGTTTCCTTCTTACCACCGGGACCTGAGTCTGATTGCCTTTGAATAACTCATTTAAGAAAACAATCTGATAAATATATCTAACCTTAATTTTCTGGGTTACTTCTGCTGGTGCTTTTAGTTCACCAACACCACATGAGGCTGCCGAGTGTTCCTATTCAGCTCCTCTGAAACACCTTGCAATCCAACCAATATTTCACAGCACACCAAAGGACAATCAAATGCCATCATCTCACTGGATTTAGCAGCCTTATTGCTCTCTCTTCTTGACAACAGATTTCTAGAACAAAACCAGTGACCTCCATCGTTTCCAAGAATGGGTTGACAATGGGTTGCTGTTTTTTCTTACAGCATGCACTAAAGAGTCCTTTGTACAGTTATAAGGATTGTTGTGCAGCTGTATCAAAAAAAGCCAAAGGTCACCAGTATGAATGCACAGACATCTACACACGCCCACGCTGCGATAAACACAATGCAGTCTGTTTGAATGCACTCACTGTCTGCAAGGACAAGGCCTACGTACTATCATAATTGTGGTATTGATTACACATAACTCACTTTGTCTGATTATGATCACAATTTAATATCGACTTTCCACGTGCGATGAATTCACTCACCCGGTGTCAGTCTTGTTGACTCATATGATCTATGAGTCATCAATACCATTGATTCTCCCAAAGTTCATCCATCCATATGTGACTGGCACATCAGTATTTTACATAAAAAAGATTGAGGGGAGGCAATCTGCATGTCAGCAAAATGTCACCATAATTGAGCTCGGCTGATGTTATTGTCCCTTAACGAAGTTCTGACTGTTTTATAAACAGGGCTGGGACAAGAGGCATCAGTCACAAGGGAGAATGTTAACATTACCAAGGACAAGAGCATCTTGCATTAAACAGGAGCGGCAGATGTGCCTCACGCTCCTTCATATGGAATCTGAATGCATCTATCTATCTATCTATCTATCTATCTATCTATCTATCTATCTGTTCATGTGTAGACTCACACCACAGGGATGGCGGGCAATGTGTTTACAGTTTACAGGACAACAGGAGAACATGCAGTACTACAATAGCACACAAGAATGACAGCACACTGAGGCTAATTGGAAAAGGCCTGTCACTGATTACAGACACCCCCTGTTTGTGTGTGTGTGTGTGTGTGTGTGTGTGTGTGTGTGTGTGTGTGTGTGTGTGTGCGCGCGCGCATGTGTGCACACAAACGTGCCCCGCGTGTGCCTTGCGTGGGCGCAAAGGCTATTCAGTCCACACACGCCGGTGTGTCTCTGGCAATTGCTCTGCTGGTGGACGCCGCTGTGACAGTGGGCTGCCCTCGGAGGTCTCTGGATATCCAGTGTAAATCCAGCCCAGTGGAGCTGTGAAAAAAGCTAATAATATGTTATTGCAGTCTGGGTCCCCCTGTCGCCTCTCCATCAGAGCACCACTGTCACCTTACACATGGACCGCGGTGTGATAATGGACAATAATGCGGAGTAGCTGAGAGTGAGAAGTCCAATCTGCCTCCTGAGTGGTAAAAGGGTTGGAGGAAAGCACACCCCATATGCTGTGTGAGAGCTCCTGACTCCGAGGCCAGGTGTCATCCCATCATGAACCTCTTGGCATCCCTCACAATAGGAAAACTTTTGATTGATTATTAGCTTATTTCATGAATCGTGATGGTTCAGTCATGACAACAGAGGGGCCTGTGTGGGTTTTTTCTCACTGCAAAACTCTACTAATTGCATTCTTTTCCACTGAGAAGTGAGGCTAATTTGTGAATACCACTCCGCAGCTTTGTTTTTGTTATCACAGCATCCAAATACTTAAACGAGCTACACGGAAGACCGTTGCCTAATTGTTTCATCATGATGTGTTTATTCATATTTAATGTAGAAACATTTTCTCCTGCAAAAACAGTCATTAGTGGGAGTCTCGCAAAAGAAATAAATAACGCAGATTTCTTGTGAGAGAGTTTAAGTCTCTCAAAGAGAATCTAAAATCGTGTTATCAGCGGTGACTTCAGGCGTGTTTAGCAGTCAGCGAGGACGCTGCCGCACATGAGCTATTGTTGTGTTTTCTTTGTTTAGAAAAAAAGTTTCATGGAGCTACCTTCTGAACATAAGTAACAACTCCGTTTTCAAACCTAAACATATTAAATATGCTTCCTTTGATCAAGCAAATGTTTCTGGTTTTGCTTACAGTGAAATGTTTCCCTGTAGAGAAATGTTAAAACACAACAAAACACGAGCAGTGAAAAACAAAGTGGTACAACTTCCAGCCAGACTGAGGCCTCTAGTGGCAGCTAAAGGCAACATCCTCCCCCACTCAAAATTAGACTGCAACATAATGTGAAGGGTTCAAGGATGAGTCTTGGATTTTGTATTCAGCTTAACAATCTGATATACATTGTCCGTACAGAATATGTAGGCATAGAATCCCAGTGGGTGCAAAATACGTTTTAATATACTATTTTCTAATTTCTATAAATGTAAGCGCTGTGGATAAAATAGTTTCCAGCTGTCGCACAGGCCTCATTCACCAGGTTAGAGTAAATCTAAAACTGCATTGAAAGTCTTCTACTTGTAATTATTGTGATGTTGAGAGGGCACAGGGGGCATTTTATTTTCTGTCTGATGATTGAATTCCTGCCTCTCTCCCCGTGCTGAGTTGTATTTCGGTGCGTGACCACGGGCTTTGTGGTTTTCCAAGCCTCACGGGACCAATTCCCATTATTTACTTGACTGTGACCCCGTATCGTGACCCCTCAAGTCTCTCATTCTCCAGAAGCCTTCTTTTAAATTGCCCATCTAATGGCAACCTGCATTTTTACTGAACTGTAATGAATGCTCCAATTACGCTGAAGGTGATGGAGGCGATTTTCCTATGATAGAAGGGGTGATTGGATCTCCCACACTCCATTTCACTATCTCTCTGCTCTTCAGGCATTCCTGCAGACCTGTGGTCAGCACTAGCTGTTGGGAGGAAACTAAGCCTCCACTTGTGGTAATGCACCCTCTCAGTGCACCGCCAAGCTGCGCACCAATGAGGTGACTACAAAATTAAGTGCTTGAAATAAATGAATTCATTCTGGCAGAAATGTGTCAAATGACCTTTCCGCTGCTCATTACACATGGTGCACATTACACCAGAGAAATGCTCCTGTTGTCGGGGCTCCTTTGTTTCCCCCCCTCCCGTCTTTCTGCCTTGTCAAAGGCGGAATGGTAATTAATTGAAATCATTTCCATGTGTAAGGTTGTGTAGATCCCTCCTCAAGGTGTGTCAATGGGTCGATAGATATTTGGAGTGTATAGTGGAGTCAGGTGATAAGAACTCTAGTCATACAGTGCTAAATGGCTGCCAAAGCACCACAAAACCAATCCAAGGGCAGAGGACTTTGAGAGCAGGAAGTAACACAAAGAGAGAGGGGTGGGGGGGGGGAGTTTGTCCCCAGCGGACGATATTCTGACAACACCGGTCCCTATCCACAGATATTGAAATGTTTTAGCTCACTCAAGGCTGAGCACATTTTTTTTTCACTTGCTCTCTCTGATTAAAAGGTTGTTTGCGAGGACTGAACGGGTTCCTTCGAGGTGGCATCCTGAATGCAGGGCATTTTACCCAGCTCTGTGCACAAGAGAGGGGAGCTTATCCTAATGCAGAGGCAGCCTGTCTGCCTGCCAAGGAGAGATGTGGCTTTAAGAGGCCCATACATGGTGTTGATTAGTTTTACTGAGCGGGCATGCAGAGACCAATAAATTAAATATGAATAAATTAAAAATGTACTCTAGCAGAAAATTGCTTGGAAAACAACCACCTCCCCATTAAAATATGTATAGTAATGCCTTTTATGTGAAGTAACTTGGGATTAGATATCACTGTAAATTAACACGCCATCCAACCGTAGTGAAGAACTTTTCACTTTTAACAAGGAGTTATAAAAGAGGTATTTACTCCAGTGTGTTCAGTAATTAATTTGATATTCAAATGAGCTTACAGTATGTATTATAATTGCAAATATCCCAAATAAGAGTAGTTTAAAAAAGGGGTAGTGTCAACAAAGATTGATGAGGCTTGCTTTGAAATTGCCATCTGTTTCAAATGTGTACTCGGGGTGGGGTTCCCCTCCCTCTCTTCTTCTGTGGTAAATAGCGGCATCATGGTTTCCTCCTGCCAACTGGCCATATGTATCTGTTATTATTTTATTTTATTTTGGTGGAGGGGGGGTTACCTGGTGCAGCAGCATCCATGAACACACACATGCCTCGCCACACACAACCTAAACATTGAAGGGGATCAAGAACATCAGCATGTGTGATGAGCTCCCACAGATAACGTCTCTGCAACATTTCCATGACATTGTAGCTGTGTTACCTCATTACCACAATGTCACAGCAGCAGTGTGAGGATGTTGTGTTTGGGGTGAGGATGGAGAGGGAGGGGTGTGTGTGTGTGTGTGTGTGTGTGTGTGTGTGTGTGTGTGTGTGTGTGTGTGTGTGTGTGTGTGTGTGTGTGTGTGTTTGTGGGGTGGGGGGGTTCAGCTGCAGGTATCGGGCCTCTGCAGATGAGCTGATTAATTAAAGGGAGCTCTATTAAGGTTATTGAGATGCACCCCCCTCTCTCCCCTAGTCCTAGCAGCCCCCTCCAGGCTCCTCAGTGGATAAAGGTGGATGGAGCAGAGGGGGGGCAGAGCAAGGGGGAAGCATCCTTGCCTCTTTTGACATTAGCCCGCGTGCACCCACTTCACACGCCCCGCGACTCTCGCCACAAGTGCCTCTCTGCGCCCCACCTTTGCAGGAGTGACGCTCTCTTCAGGCTCCAAAATGGGGCTGCAGAGTTTTAATCCCTCCAGCCCGTCAACCCACCCACCCTTACTTCCATCTGTCAGGAGCGCTGCTGGAGGAAAAAGGGGGGGGATGCAGGGGGCGCATCCCTTGTTCCATCCCGACGAATTTTCTAATTTCCTTTGCCTCCATGCTTTGTCCCAAATTCACGCCCCTAACCTATCCACCATACAGCCACTCTTGTTCCTGCCCCCTCCCTCCCTGCCTCCCACCTCTTTTCTCTGTTGTTTTGGCCAGAGGAGTAAAAGTAAAACTGGAGGCTCCTGCTGGCTTGCAGCAATACAAACTGACAGTGTTTTAACAGCATCTGAACCTGCTGTCATCATACATGAAGAAACTTCCCATATTTTCTTGATGCGTTTCAGTTTCTTTAAATCTGTTCTACCTTGAGGCACGTACAGTTTGCTGTAGGTCATAATCTGCTGGCATAAATCAATTCTGAGATTTCTTTTTTCCCCTTTTGTTTCCCTTTAATTAATCAAGACAATGAGCGCCATATGCTTAAATCCCATCTCCTCTTCTGACAAAAATTAGCCATACAAGAGGTTGCCTACACAGCATTCAAGCACGGTAGCCTAAAGGGAGAAGAGATGTAACTAACTCGACGAATCATCGCTGTGTTTTGTTATTTTATTTCACAAATTATCAACTAACAAAATCACATTGTATGAACAAGACAGCACCCAAAAAAGATGCACGTCTTAACCGTTTACTTTGTTTGAAAGGACCATCAAGATGTAACCATACAACATATCAATTAGTGAGACATTACATGGACATCACAGTTTTAATGGGCAGTGACTCAAGCAATCAATTCTAATTACACATCTTCGTGCGCAAAACTAGGTAGTAAGCTTTATGAATAGTACTCTCCTGTCATAATACCTCCAGGAGATGGATTCAGCAACTTACTGCAGCTCCATCTGCTGTTTATACCAGTCTGAGTAAACCGAAGGCGCATGGTGTGTCAGTAATGTTGCAGTCTTTTTTGGCAAGCAGATTGAATCAAAGATAATTCACGTACCATGTGTTTTTTCTCATAAACTGTTCAATTGAAAATACATCTAACAAACAAAAGTGTTTCACATTCTACTCACATCACCTAAGATCCGTACGTCTACCTATACAGACTTTGATAAAGGTTAACATACTTTGTCCACACTTTATAGACAATTTCCTCTTCCCTGAAATGTAGAAAAAACCTTCACCAAACACACACTACATTTACGCATACACGCTAAAACACAGAGCCTGTGCAGGAACACGGAGCCCCATTGTTGGCACTCATTCACTTCGAGATGCAAATGGGTGGATTTGAAATTCAGCCTCTGTGTGTTATGCTTGGCTACTTTAATGTTGTATCTATGCTGGGGATTATTCTCTCTACAGCGGAAAAAACCTGTGCTTGAATGGCAGTGCCCTCAAAGTAGCTCCTACTGCTTTCAATGGCCTCCAAACGAGATTAGACCCGTGGCTGCCCTCGGTCCCAATCCTCTGCATTCAGATGGAGCGTAACCAGCCTGTGTGACAGTCTTTCTGTTTTGACACTGAGTGGGTGCAGTCACTGCATATAGGGCGTTTTGGAATTGAGAGGTCAGGACGGGAAGAAAGAAAATCCCTAATGCTAACTTTGGTGTTGTGAAATGATATCAAGGAAAATATTCCACTCTTTACGAGTGTTCTCCACAGTCTAGCATGTAATTATAACAAAAAAAACTGTGTTGTTTTATTGAAAATATGCTAAACTGTTAAGAAGTTTAGAACAGTTCTGTGTTTAAGGATATTTGGCACCCATTAAATAATATTCTTCAAAAATAAACTATATTATATTACTCAAGGTGTAATCACATATATCTAAAAAGACTGATTTACATTTTTGTGGGAATCAATTTGTACTTTTCTTTTTACAAATGTGTCTGTTTGGATGTTGAAAATATTATTACATCCCTGATGAACTCTAGCCAATATTGACTTTTTCCTAATATAAAAAGTAACATTCAATCTTCACAAGAGATTTAAGTGACTATTACTTCCATATACTGAAAAGGAATGCATTCACAGTGTACATAAATAAAGACATTACTTTAATAATGAGATGACATGCTGCTAGTTAGTAAGAACATTACTAAACAACAGTATAATAAAAAATAGTGCTCAAATCTCTTTCAAATCTCAAACTTTTTAATAAAACCTTCAATCTGATGTCACCTCTAATATCTGACAAACTCATTCAATCTGTGTTTGCTGGCTACTATAAAAAGTATGAGTCTGTATTTGGGCTGTTGGACATTATCACACAGCTGGCTGGGAAACAGTGAGCATTTGTCCAGCAGGGCTGGCCCCCTCAGACCGGGAGGCCCTTTCCTTTGGCACGAGGCACAGCTGAGGCTGCACCCTTAGCGGCAGAGGTTTTGGACTTCTTGTGCTATTTCACACTTGCATATGAGGCCCATTTATTTGACATCGCTGTCGCTGCTTATTCTCTGGTCATTAGCGTTGAGGTTGCGCAATTCACAGTACTTTAATTCACATCACTGTTGAATCACGGAATTCCATTCAATAGAGTAATATAAAAAAAAAGTCCTTCTCTACTTTAGTTTTTTGCCATCCCATTGATGTGTTTCTCTCCACTGATTTGGCTTGTTTTGTTTCTTAGTCTAAAGCTGCACTAGTGCTAGAGCCGGCTGCTGGTTTGCGAGGGACAGTCCTACTTTTACTGGAAGTAGATGGTCTCTGGTTGCCAGCCTTCCTGTTATCAGAGGCTGGTTTCTGTCCTGTGCTGACATCCTTCTTGTCCCAAGGCCTGCGTTGCTTTGCTGTAGGCTGTGTCGAGGGTTTCAGACCAGCATGAGCCTGCAGGGATAAGATTCATATTATTCATCTTACATAACAGAATTAACTATCGCATTCATTTAAAAACAGCTGCATGGCTACACCTTTAGTTCCATCTTCTGCAATTGGTAAATCTGGCACCATCTAGTGGTGATTGAATATGAAAGGCCGTGTGAGTGACAACATGAAAACACAAAGACGGTCTAATAAGAAAATGTGTGTTCAGAATTAAAAATGCGCAGCAGTATGTAGATTGTTTGGTCAAAAACTGTCAATTTCAAAACTAGGATGAATTAAGTGCTGCTGGAAATGTAATTAAATCTTGTAAATAAAAGTATTAATTAGGGCTGAACTGAAAAGGTTACATTTTGAGACATTCAACAAACGTGTGTGGTGGGGGGTTAAGGCAGTCCTGGGGTTTTAAAGCCATTTTTGCACTTGTCCTGCTGGAGACTGCCTCTCTCTTTAGTCTTTATTCCAAGATACAAGGATAACCCAAAGAAGAAAGATGAGAGATCAATACCTGGATCTCATGACCATACATAATAGATAAGGGCTGACCTATAGAGAGGTAGTTTACTTTAAAGGAAAACTCTCTTTTGTTTTGCTTTGTTTTGATGCTCCTTCTAGAACAAAGCGAGATACACAATCAAGATTACCACATGGATATTAAAAATACAACAAAAGTCTGCACACTAGACAACAAACCTATGTTCATGAGCGCATTATCTAGTGTGCGGTCTCTGTTTTTGTATTTTTTGCCTTTTGCTTTGGTCCAGCACCTACTGTTTGTCTTTTTTGGACGTCCATGCTTCCATAAACTTCTTGTCTTATCAAGTGGACATTGACATTACAGATCAGAAACCTGTTAAACTGTTAAATACTGCACAGTAGCATGAGTAACATATTTGTATGTTTATAACTACATGTGGAGTTTTATTGACTTTCTGAGTTTGAAGTACCACAAAGGACCCCTTTCAAAGTCTAATAAAAGCCTGGGTAATAACCTGTAACATGTATTTATGATGTAGATGATATGGTTATTCAGCACCACGAATCATCCTTACCTGAGTGAGTTGTTGTCTAAAACAATATCATAACCATCATGAATGATGGCTAAAAACTTCCCCAAATTTGTAAGTGCTGAGTTATCTACTTAATGGGATAACCTCAGTAAAAAAACAAGATAATTACCACGAGGTAAATGATGTGTAAGCAGATGCAACAGTGCTCAAATAGATCAGCAGAAGTTTGTCATCCTTTAAATTATTTGGGAGCCGTATAGATTTATAGACCTGAATAAAAAAATCAACACCTCGCCGGATGAGGTCGGCTTGTTTTAGATCTGTGGTAAAACAGTACCTGCTTGGTGGATGTGGCTGGTGCGGAGAAGCTGCTATCCTTTTTAGGAATGAGCTTCACCTCACTGCTGCAGTTGCTGGCTGTTACTGTTGAAGCTGCCCCAGGGACCGGGGGTGGCTCCAGTGTGTCATCAAAAGAGGTGAGGGACAAGTCCTCCAGAGTCTCTCCTCCTATTGTGGATGATTTTAAATAACAACAACATCGAGTAAGCTCTTGTGGCTTGGTTCATCTCACTCTCTCCTTCAGTCCCTCCTCTCGCACTCTGTTTCTCAGTATGATATCACTTGCGCAGTGTTGTCAATTAATTTTAATTAAGATAAGTCTTCATTGTTGTCTTACTCTTTTCCTGTTCCAGGTGGTGACGCATCATCTCCAGCACATTGGACGGTATAGCAGGCACATTAGTTGCGCCCTGTTGGACAAAGCACCTCATAAGAGTTCCTTATGTGAATCATTTGGTAACGTTTAAGAATGCAGCTGGAACAATCAGTGACTCACTGTGATCCAGGGGTTCTCTAGGAGTTGATTAGGAGACATGCGGTAGGCAGGGTCCACCTTCAGAAGGCAAGTCAATACATTTTTTGCTGTTGAGACAGACTCAAGCCAGTTGGTGAGTTTGTTAGGAACAAAACTGCATGAATGCATCCTGTACTGCTTCTCAGTGAGAACTTTTTGCAGGATTACATGTATTATTTATTTATAGTTGGATATCACCTGCATCACTGATTGTGGCCCAGATGCTCTGAGTAAATTTGACTTCTTTGTTCATAATCTCCTCAAGTAGGTTTTCCTTGGTTTTGGACACAAACGGAGACTCCCCACACAGCCTGCGGGGACACACAGCTCAGACACATGTGGTCACAGTGCGTATGTGTGCATATGTAAATATAATATCTGTGTGTTTACTTACAACATGTACATAACAACTCCTATGCTCCACACATCGCACCACTGGCTGTAACCACCACCGCTCATCATTTCAGGTGCTGAAATTCACACACAAATGTGAGCCTTTCTTTGTATGGAATTTTGGATTTCAAAAACACTAATTAAAAACACTTTTTGACAACTAGTGGTGCTACTGAGCAACAGTAACTGTTGGGGGTAACTCGTTACAAATTAATCTGTTATAGTTCTCGGATTACTTTTTGCATTTGCACTGTTTCCGTTTGTCTCCTGCTGCTCAGCGGGTGGCTGCGTGTCAGTAGAAGGTAAACCTACAGTTGTGACAGTGCGCATGTGTTGCTAGCCAAGTCAATGCAGCAAGATGGCAGAGGACAGCATTAACTTCAAAGAAATATTCCCATTATGGGGCGCCGTTTAGCTCAGTGGGTAGAGCGCGCGTCCCATGTGCTGAGGCTCTGCAGCGGACCCAGGTTCGACTCCCGGCCTGGGTCCCGTTGCTGCGTGTCACTCCCCCTCTCTCTCCCCCTCTTTCCTGTCATATCTTCAGCTTACCTATCAATAAAGCCATAAAAGGCCAAAAAAATATTTAAAAAAAAAAAGAAATATTCCCATTATTCTGAAAGGAAAAGAACATCACGGTGACACAAATCTAGTTGTGCCCTTATCGTTTCTATGTAAGTAGTTTACTGATTTGTTAGTTGCATTTTTAAACATAACTTACTAGGCTATAAGAGCCCGTGTTGTATTGTTTTTATTGAAACAGCTGTGCCTATTATTGTATGCTCCTGCCCAAATCACTGTCCGATTGTTAGCAAAATAAAGAGCTGTAAATGTTATATTTCATCTGTCATTCCTATTATTAAGCTGCGGAGTTAGCGATTGTGGCCCATAAAGAAGGCTACAAAATGGCGGTAGAATTAATACATTCAAAGGTACATGGCTACATGTCATCTGGACAATGCGCAGTGAGTCACAAAGGGGTTTTTCCATAATTTATGGTAATTCTAAATTACTCTAATGCATATCTTTTTTGAGTAGATAGCACAGTTACAGAACAATGTACTTTTTAATGGCAGTAATCTTGTAACATAATTACTTTTAATAAATAACATTATCCGAAGCTGGTGGCATTAATCAGCTGTTAAAAGTGGAAATACACTAATTAAAATGAACAAGGGGGGTTCTGGGGGTTGGTTATGAGGTAATGTAACAATTTTCTAAGACATGATACCTAAAGTAAAAATATTTAGATTCAATGGTTCTAACCAAACATAAACATAAGTGATGGATCTGTTTTGCTGTCAGACTGTGAACACCATCACACCCTGATCTGCACCTCTGGCTTTTCCAGTCACAAAGACGCCAGCTCGCCTCTGCTTCCGCTCTGATGCTACCTCCGGAGGCGCATCAGAGCAGCATCAGAGCCAGAGCGAAACTGTCCCCCCTCTTTGCATCTAAAACTTTCACACAGGCGAAAATGTGGATAGTGGCACATGATTCCCGCACTGGAAGGGCAGTGTGAATGGGGCTAATAGAGAGGCATGCTGCTAGACCAGTCATTCAAACTCAGCCCTTTATCCCTGTGGTCGTCTGTGTGGGAGATACAGGTGTCATACCCATATAGATAAGAGTCCCGCAGGCCTCTGTCATCATGTTCCCAATGCCTACACCTCCTGTCTGCACGGATAATCCAAAGTCTGTCACCTAGGTAGAGAATAGCACTTAAGAAAAGGGTGATACAAATAAACATGATTTAGAAAAATAATTAATTTATTGTTAAATGTGCTTTTGTCAGGAAAACAAGGCCACAGCGTGAGCAAAAACAATGAACCTCTGATTCTGATTTACATGCATAACAATATATCTATTGAGGCTGTCACATTATTACAACAGTGAAAAATTAAATGACTAAAAAATGAAAGCATTTTCTACAGGTACATGACAACAGTGTCTACCAACATGTACAGTATGTGGGCATTTGCATGTGTGTGTTTCAGACAAAGAAAAACAGACAGAGACATGGACATTTATGCAGTGGTCTAGACTTGTTTCAGCTCACACACCAGGTATCTGCCTTAGCTGGAGCATTGTCAATGAATGCAACATGCTGTGCTCAGCTGGTAATTTGTCGAAAGATACAGTTGAGTCCCTCTTTGTTAAGGTGTACTTTAAAGGAAGACCAGGGGGAGTCTGTTGTAATGAGGTAGCATTTAAAGCCTTTACTAAATATAGAGGAGATGGCAGGCAGGGAAAAAGTGCCCATCAGAAGCTTGTACCCAGTCTGGGAGAGAATGGATAAGAAGCAGTGATGGAACATTTCATGGTTTGTCTCACCGTCTTACCTTGATATTAATCTTGCCATTATCATCCTCATCAAGAGAATTTTTCACAAGAATGTTCTCAAGTTTCAAGTCCCGGTGCACAATGTCTGTAAGATACAAATGGAAACGTTTGAATGGAATTTTATATATACAATTTTTACAGGAATAGTTGTTGTAGCAGCATTAGTATCAGTGTTAAAAAATTATCAAATGGCTAAAAAGGAGGTTTTTTACTAAATTATCACACTGTTTTGGTTTAATGGTCTTGATTTACACACAATCTCATCTACATGCAAGAAAAGCTCAGATAAATCCACTGTATACAAAGCACCATACTACAGACAGACAATTGTCAACTTGCAGTTGAACATTTAGAAGAGAGGAGACATATATTTGGGCTTTCATGTTGATGGAGACCAAAACAAGGTTTAAAAGAGGGTGAATATTGAATATTGTATACAGAAACACAAGTTCAAAATGCAGATGTTGCTGTCTGCTTTATGTGTAAACAGGTAACAATAACTAGCTAATTTGACAGGGACCACAAATGCAGGCATTGTTACATCTAAATAAAATGCAAGCATTTTAAGCATTAATACGAGGATAAGTTATGTAGCCTAATATCATTTTGAGGCCATTACTGCGCAATATTTTTCTGTGAAGTGCTGTTTAGGCTGGCTTTCACCAACTTTAAGGTCCTACATTATCAAAGAGCATAAAAGATAGATCAAGTTTATGTCCACCTGATAGGGCACATGAGGTTTAAGCAGCTTCATGGACTTGGCCAGCAGGACTTGCTCAAATTTAGAACATTCATCTGACACAAAATATCAAAAACATGGTATCTGCTGAAAAAACAATTACTTTTCTGATCTTGAGAATATTTTGGCATATTGTCTTAAATAAAATGAAATAAAAGAATTAGGGTCAGAGTCGGCGTACTGAAGAAAATTAATAAAGTCTGCGATCAGAGCAAGATGATTTGCTAATGTCAGTCACCAGAATAAACTACAGTATGTTTTGCACACACTAACACAGTGATCTGTTTACCTCTCTAACAGCAGGCCAGGCTGAGGGGCCTCGTTAACAAAACTTGGTGGAGTGAGAAAAGGTAGGAGGAAAAATACAATTGCCCTGGGCAGTCCTTTTTGCTGCACTGTTTGAAGCAGGCAATTATAAAATGCAACAGTGCTGATGGAGTGTGAAAGGTAAGTAAGACCGACTGGTGTGCACAAAACAAACACGAATGAAAATGTTCCATCCATTTTTTTATCCATATTTTCTGTCTATTATACCCTTTATTTAACCAATTTCTTGCAGCTGTACTCTCAAATTCATATTTGTAAATGCCTTTATTTTATAATACATAATTGAAATAACAATTACCTATTTTAAAATATACTAAGTATTTTGGCATTCCTGAAAGTTTTCTAATTAAATACAAATAAAAGGAAATCTTTGTTTCATAAAACCATTGGAGCTGCAGTATAACAGCAACATCATGTGTTTTAACAAATTAAAGCTCAAAGCACAGCTGAGCCTAACACAGCTAAGACTAATACCTGAAGCAGCTCAGGCTGACAAAGGACAGCAACAATCTGGGAAAACCCAAACGAATTTCGGGTTAAGAGACTTTCATGACTGGCCATCTGACAAGAATGTTTTTGGCTATCTCATTAGTATCACTGGTCTCTATAGAGGTGGGTAAAACCAGCACAGAGGGACTTTCCATGTGAAAGCACACCTATTAATCAGTATTGCTCCCTAGTCTGTTGTAAATTAGTCATTAGCCACATGTAACGATGCCTCATTACTAGGCAATGTCCTAAATTACCTCTAACCACAGATTTAAGCATTGAAAGGGGAAACGTCATTTCCAAATAAAACATGTAAAAATAATTAAAATATTTACCATGTTTTTCTTTTATATTACTCTTTAAATCAACATGCGCCTCATTCTATGATAAACAAAAGCAGTAATGGAAAATTTATCACATCTTTGAGAGCTATAACATTTTTCTATTATAATGGCTTTTTAGCACTATTTAGGCACCACTGTGTCCTCAAACCCATGTCGATGGAATGTCGGGTGAAGTTTCGTAGTCCACAAAACATTTCTGGAACTTCACTGCAGAACACCATTGCAGCATTCTCCTAAAAAAACTGGAGTAGATGGAGACTTGTTTTAAAATCTCTTAAAAAAAAACTAGGGAATAAAATCGATGAAATGGCTCAATACAGCTCGTTCGCCATAATCTAAGTCTCTGGAAACCCTGAGATTCCAAATTGATTGAAAAGGTAGTTATTTATGCCCTTGTCGTGGGGTCGAGCTTGTGTACCCACTACAGTTAGCTTAGCAGCTACAGTGAAGAATTCAGCTTTAAAAAGGGCGTGAATAATGTCTTTTCAAATCACTCTGTGATCTTAGGCCCTCCAGAGACTTGGATTATGCCAGATGAGTTATTTCTGTCTGTCGCTTTATAATTTTTTTAAACAACTCATCTATTTCAGTTGTTTCGGAGAATGCTGCAACACTATGTAGCTGTGAAGCTCCAGAAATGTTTTGTAGACTATGAAACTGCATGTGGGAGAGCAGACAATGACTGAATATTAGTTTTTGGCTGAACTTATCCCTACACTTTTTTTCTTAGCAGTCTATATTCGGGCAATACTGTCAGCACAATAGTTTAATTGGAGCAAGAGTGTATAGTATGTAAAAAAAGAGGTGAAAAACATCAAGCAGATAATAGTATTTTTTACTTGTCATTTGGTTATAAGATTCATGTTGCAACATTAACCACATCTGGGTGTGGTTACACCTGTAAGCACATCTATCAGTGATGTCAGGGTATAGTGAACACATCTGCATCACTCACATCTTCAAGACTCCAATCAGTTGAGATCAACAAAAAATTGATTTTACGGCTAGTTTTGAGATGATTTGTAATTACTAACCAAATGTCAATCTGTAGAATGACATTACCTCTTTTGTGAAGGTAAACAACAGCATCAGCTAAGCTTGAGATGACATGCCTCGTCTCGTCCTCTGTAAAGAACTTTTTCTGCCGCAACAGCTGCTTCAGTTCACCTCCAACGCACAGCTCAGTAACCAAGTAAGTCATCTAGAAACAAGCAGAGAAAATGCATCCAGCAGAAAGTCAATTTGTGTGTGCTTATCATTACAGGAGATTACATCTCACATACATTACACATAACCCACTCGCTTGATTAAGCTTGCTTTGAGATTGTTACTTAAAAGGACAGCAATGCTCACCTTAGGCGTGTCGTAGACTTCCTGGAGATGTATTATGTGAGCATGATTCACTTGTCTGAGAATGTTTATTTCTTGTCCCAGCATTTTGACTTTCGAACTCCCTGCCTAAATTGACAGAGAGTAAAATCACAGCTTGAGGAGTTTCAGTGTGGATATGGCTGTTTACCTCTCTCCAAACATTAAACTCTATTATTAGTGCAACACATTAGAAAACAGGCTTCCCAGAGGGATGCCAAATGCACTCACCGCTGGTCTGCAAACCTCCTTAATAGCCCATTTTGTCTGTGTCGCAATGTGGGTGGCTTCATAAACAACTCCAAAGCTACCTTGACCCAATTTCTTTCCAAATGTATATATTTCCTATGGGCATGAGAGAGAAAGCATTAATACATACGTAATCTATACCTGATCAGTGTCAGTCAGAGAGAGCAGAGGATTTCCCATGAGCCTGTGTTCTGGATGATTTCACTGTTTTGGATTACAAAGACATTATGTCTTTGCTCAAGTCCTGAAGTCTGGAGAACATCCTAATTTCAAGATCTCTGAAAAAACAGAAAGTTTTCGGGTCTCTGGAGGTGCACAATATAGTATTTCTAATCAAGTTACAAATGATTAAGTTGCTGCTGCAGTTCGTTCAATCTCAGGTCTAATTAACTTGATCATTATCTGTGTGCATGCAAGGCTGAGCACTGGCTGCTTCGGATTTGGCAAAGGGAGCACTCAAATTCCCCAATGAAGGGGGGCTATACAGCAGCACAGCGAAGTTTGATCCTCTTCTCCTGCAGATAGAGTATACTATAGAGGTCACCAGTGAGTATCTGGGGCTTTGTCAGTGGTGGCCCCATAGTACAACACAGGACTATAGTAGCATCATACACAGAAGTTCTCCATACCCTGAGGTCAGCAACATCGTTCAGGCGTATTAAAGGCGCATTCCTCTCCTGTGTGTCCCTGCTGGTCCGCGGGGACACCATGCTCATGCCAAATCCACTAACATCTGCTTGTGTCATCTGGAAATGGAAGGAGAGGGCAGTCATTATCTCTCTGGAATTCCATGAGTCAAGCCATGGGATAATAGGGCTGTCCGTGACAAAAGACATTCTTGGTCGACAAATAATAACTGCAAATCTTTGACTAATCAATTAGTTATTTTAATCAAAAAAATCTGTGAGAATATTTTTTTCCAATATTGTTATTATTACCTCCGCCAAGGAGGTTACGTTTTCACATGTGCCCATTTTTTGGTTGGTTAGTTGGTTGATTTCCACAGAAACTTGGATAGAGGATGGGTCTCGGCCCAGAATACACCTCATTAACTTTCGGTGTGGATCCAGATAAAGGGACAGGCATATTTTCACACATACTTATAAAATAATAATGCATGGATCCTGACCAAAATAAAATCTGGCATATTTAGGTGGCTGGTATCAATCAATAGTGACTACTTTTTGATTTGCAGATCCTAATAAAAAAACGTTGTTGTTTTCATAGAGGGTTGACATTTTTCAGCTGCTATACAGCAACAAAGTGGGATATAAAACTGCAAGTACCACTGATGTGTAGCTGAGATAGTGTTTGTAGTGTAATTTTTTACTCTTCTTATTAAACTATTCATTCTTACACAACACAATGTTGCATCTGAATTGTTTTATTGTCCTAGTGGTTGTTACAGATCTGGTGATCTTTAATTATGGTTAAGCAGTTAGTGTTTCTTATCTGATTATGCTTGATTGAATTTGGGGTTATGGCTGGGCCTTGGTGGAGGTATGCACTCTACTGAGAGCCATTGTATATGATACAAGTGATATGATAGTGATAATAAAAAGGCAATATATACAAAGCAAGGAATGTAAAATTGTAATAATAACTACTTAAAATTAGTAGTAGTATACAGAATTTCAGAATCTTTACTTGCTCTCATCTAACTCCACACTGCCGTCTCTGTCTGAACAGATAATAACTTTAAGCACAATTTACCCAGCTTGGAAAACAGTCTGTAAAGCCAAATTAAATGTAAAGCAGTTATCAAGTGATGACTGGGAGCGATGAAGTGGATCCACCACATGCACAGCAATTAATTATTAACAAGGAAGCGGTGTCTTTAACCTCCTCACTCTGACGCATTATTTTAGCCTTGGCAGGGGCCTCATAACAGGCCTGTCTCTCCCATTATCTCTTGTCTATTTTCCAATCAAAACGATTGTGACAGCCTCTGGAAATTCCAATCACCTCAATCATAGCTCATTTGAAGAAGACAGAGCAATGTGATGAGTGTATCATTTGGGACTTGAAGTGACTGGAGGAGGAGGAGGGTCCTGTGCACCTCAGGTGTCTCCAAGACAAAGGTGCCTCAGATTCCGAAACAAAGGAAATAGGATATCAGGGTCAGGTTAGGGTAAGAAGTCTGACCTTAATAAGGGGCACAAACAGGCACAGATCTTGAATTGCTTTAAGCCTGGGGCTGTTATCTGTAATATCTACACCTGTGTTTCTAAAATTACAGATCAAACTTCAGGTCAAAACACAAAATACGTGACTTGTTGGGGTTTACTTCATAACATAAGCACAAACCCATACTGAGCACTTGAAGGGCTTCAGGGGGAAAATTAACCCTGAAGAAATGATCTGACTTGGGCACTCACTCAGATGCACTCACACTAGAGCCCTGATCAATACAGCTATGCCAAGAACCTCAGGGCTGTCAACACATTTTCTAAATTCTAATTTATATTTGAATATATAAAACAAACTAACATTCGATTGTGAAAATGTATATTCCACTGTGGAATAAAACACATCAGCGGCTGTTTTGCGAGTAGGCGCACTACATGACGGGTCAGGGACAGGTCACAGGAGTCACACTTGCACAGCGTCACTCACTGCTGACAGTGAGAAGCGACAAAAACCGTGGGAGATGGAGATGGCAGAGAAAAAACGAAATGGCAGAAAGAAAAAAAGCCCCGTTTGGATTTTGGTCAGTAGATGGCAAAAATGCAGAGCCTTGAGATAAAGTTGTACGCAAGCTGTGTAAGCTACAGTTAGCTTACCATCTCACCACTAGCAACATGAGGGCACATCTCAAAAATGTGTGAGAGAGAGTTGTACGGTCTTAAAAGTTTTACGGTATAGGCCATTAGTTCTACTTATTTTGTAATGTGTAGGTATGTTTTCAAAGACATGTTAAAACTGAAATAAACATACCTATACAAGTTGGTATGTCTTGTTGTATTAGTCAGTCCTCCTTTTATTGACATAATGCGCAAATATAGATATTCGAAGGGTTCGGACCTATGTGTTTTTTTAGAGGGAATATTGGAACATCATTTTGGAGCAATTTTGCCAGCCCTACTTCCTCTACTGCCAAGTTTAAACAAATCTCTTGTGAATCATGAATGCCACTGACAAAAGCAACCAGTTCTTGTTACCCACCTGCTGGAAACATCACTAAGAGTAGTAGACTTTAACAGGAAACACTCAACACTCAAGAATCACTAATGCAGTGACAAGGACATGCTCAAATATAGCCAATTGCGTCTGTTGCATGACCAAATTGCTGGAAATAAAAATTAGGATTTAAACCTCTCAGCAATGGTGGGTAAGAGTTGTGCCCCTGTGCCACCTGTGCAACTAAAATGCCTTCCATTAAGGTTAAAATCCCTGTTCAGGTACATGTACATCAGGAGCACTAATATGTGAAAGTTCAAAACAACCTTGAAAGGCCAAGTGTAGTCTGCTTATTCTCCTTTTATTGACTTGTTTTTCTCTGAGTTTCAGTACATCTGTACATATATAGACCCTCTAATAACTATATAGAATAATTAAATAGGTCCTATAATGATTCAATCCTAACAGAAGGCACAAATTGATGGTGTTTTTCCACACAAAGACATGCTGAAAAATGAGCAAACATCAGTACACACCCAAACACCTAGGACACGCGCTGTGTTCCACCTTTTACATTGAGTTGGCCTCATCTCTAGTTTCAGCAGGAAGTAATTAGGAGCTGACGGTTCATCAAAAGTCAAGCCCATACATGCCTCATCTCTCCATCATTCTGTCAGACAGCTATTTCTGTTTATTTATATTCTTGAGTGAGCATGTATACATAGCGCATAATGACAGGGAGTGAGGTAGATAATGTCTAAGCACTAAGCACACAAAAATCAATGTCACTTTGGAACAAAGAGAGCATGGACATACAGAGGATGACTTCGATCCTGTGTAACTTTTCTTCTCTTAAACCTTCTTGTCTTTCCTTAACTTGAGGTAATGCATATACTCCTTCTCCCAGCTTAATGTCAATAAGACTTCTACTAGCCCTTAGATGCTGCAATGCTCTTTTGATCCCAAACTTTAAAACTGTTGAACAACATAAGCTAAATACTGACAATATTGTATAAATGGTAAATACTGTTTACTGTCATAGAGGCATGGGATGAAAGGAGAATTTCCTGTCACGATTATGCTTGCCAAAATAATTGTGATTGAGGCTATTTTCCTGATAATCATCACAATATGCTTAAAGAATCAAATATTTTTATTGTATAACAGACAGGACACACATCTTGTGATTATTAAAAAATGGATCAAGAAATCAGTCAGGGACTGCACCTTATCAAGCTAGACAGCCTTTTCAAGCCACTCATATAAGGATATTAATGATTATCCAGATTCATGATTATCCCAATAATGGAAATTCACCACAGTCAACTGATTGCAAACAGTGATAAAATCTTACGTTGTCCCAACCCTACTGGCGTATGCATATGCAGCTGCTGCTGCTGCTGATCTAGCAGTTTTAAAGTGTACCTGTAAGTAGGAACTGTATCCGTCAAATTATGCTACAAGTGAACAATTTGCCAATTAATTCATTCAATAATTAAAAAAAATATCTATATAAACATCTTTGAGTTTTGACTTTGACCGTTCTGGCTAAATAAGATAGGTGAAGACATCCCCTTGGGCTGTGGCAAATTATATTTTCTGGCATTTTATAAACTTGACAGTTAATCAATTAATAGTTAAAATAATCAACAATAAATCAATGATGCAAATAATTGTTATTTGCACACCCAACGCTGTTTATAAGAGCAGCAGGAACCAGCAGCAGTGTGTCGCAATAAGAAATGGCATTTGTTGCTGAAACCACAGTTACTTTAAATCTTCAGTCACTTTTCAATCGCAACCAGTCTGTCGAGATATTACACATTTTAATTATTGTACAGGGCTTTTAGAAGTTTGCTTTCTTTAAGGGCATAACTCGCAGAATAAATTAGGCTTAAGCAGCTCTCTACTGGCAGTGCCTCTAGCTGTAACAAGCAGCCACTAAAATACAGTACAGCTGGAAATCAAACAAAAAACAGAATCTTAGTCACTGCAATTAAAATGTAAACTGCTACTCGATTTGCTTGAGCCCAAATATTACATTTTCCTCATGTGAAACTTAATCATTTATTGACAGCTTGGCTTTGATGACAAATGATAAACTTCACAGTCCTAATGAAGCGTGGGATTACATTACCTGATGAGGCAAGAAATTGCATGTTTAGAATGCAAATATAGAGCCCATCTACTAAGTTATGAGGTGAATCCTAATATTATGCAGAGAGATTATCAAAGCTTCTGGTCTAAATGTAATATACCAAGAACACATCAACATTAAGCCATTAAAGCATACAACGGACTAGCTAAAGAGAGGTGAAAATATAGTCAACCTGATAGCTGATTGACTGCAGGGCAGAGAGGAGGTACTTCAGGGTTGCTGCCCCCACACTCAAAAAAGTAATGCATGTAGTGTCCCTGTAAACAAATCATTTAAAGGCCCCTCCAAGAATTCCTTCTGTCTCCAATGGTCATGTTTGATAAGTGTCTATTGGCAGGAAAACATGCTTTGCCAAAAGGAAGCAAAAGATCAAATTCTGCCATTTGCTCAGAGCACTCCACATGTTGCTAGGAGATAAGGGCCAACAAATTCAAATTTTCTCATTGGTTTAATCCTGGTTAAGGCTAATCTCTGCCCTTGCTGGGCTCAGCCTTGGGAAGCTGGGAGGGCAGACATCTAGAAAAATGTAGGCCATAGCAGAAACAAGAACAAATCAAATTCATTTCAATGACAACCTGGAGAGAACTCAGCACATTCGTATCAGAGTACACAGATGTCCACACCTTCAGTTATAAATCATTCATTGTCCAACTGCCAGGCTGATAATGTTGACGCTCTATCACCAAAACTGTGTTTTTTACCAGTAAGAAACAAAAGATGGAGTAAAACCTAACCTTTATGACCACGACAGAATTAGAAGTATGACATATGACGATCGTTGAGGATTTAAATGACTCAGAAAGTTCTGTTTTTCAGTCCTGGCTGAACATACAATGTGCTTTAGACGTGTATTCACTGCTGCAGCTACGTTAGCAGTAACTTAAACTAATGAGATTGGTTAATTTGTATGAATCAGTGAGGACATTCTGGTGCCCTGTAATGTTCCAGATGTGTTTGCAGTTAGTGGTAATTAATTAGCACATGGGAGCTGGTTAATTTGAAACACTGAGCCTTGCATTTAACATATAAAACATACGTTAGCGTAACTCTTATTTAGTTAGCTAACTGAACTCCACAAGCAAGCCAACGCCATTAATTTGTGGAGTTTATTAGCTAATTAATTATGAAACCTTAACGTACAAATTCAAATACAGGTACAGACAGTCAATGAAGTGTTTCTCTTCCATTGACCATCTTGTTACGTTACAAACAAAACAAGTGAACCTTACGCGTGTTAAAAATGAACTAGAGCAGAAAAAGCATGAGGGCTGATAGTATTTTTAGCTAACGCTAGCTTAAACTGTTCGATAGCTCTCCCCGTGGTACACGTTGTCATGGCAACGGAACATGAAGCAGCATTTGGGCGTACGATTTCTCTGAGCTACGGACAGAAAAACACGTCCAAAACGACACACATATGAAGGTATCCTGGGTTAAAAGTTGTAGCTGCTGTTAGAAAAGTCAGTCGAAGTTTCTTACCTCCTCGAACAGCTCATTTTCATTCTGCAGGTTGGTTTTCGCACAGAAAAACTTTTTGGGGTGAGTGATTAGGGGAAGCGGAGAGGGACAAACCTCCTATGGATGAGCAGGGCTTCTTCTCCGAGGGTCTTCCAGCGCCCCTGGTGGCTCGTGTGTGTCCACCGACCTGAAGCAGACCTTAACTTCAAGGTAAGACACGGCATGACTTGAATTTCATCGTGTACAATGAGCATAAGCTCTTACAAGTGGATGGGGAGGCAGTTTTTCCCTGTGGGTGCCTGAATTTTCATCGGTCCTTGGTCTCCATCTAGTGGACAAAACTGGAGGGGCGTGTCTGAAATGCTAGTCTGGATTCTTTAACCACAATGATCTGTTTTAGAAATAACATAATATTAATCTTATAGACTGTGATCACAGATTTCCAACTATCAATAGAAAAAATAGGACTTTTGAATTAAATGGAAAACTAAATCGCATGAAAAACCTTTTTTTTAGGAGGGTGTTTGTGACTTCTTAACAAGTTTTACGTTTTATCATTTTACTCTGACTATTCTTTGTTTTATCCCATGAAGTTTCATAAGTTTCTGTTGTTTTAGCTCGATTTGTGTTGCATTTATTTGTTTCATCGTCATCATTAAATGAAATGTGAGGAAGTTGTGCGTTCAGGTAGTTTGTTCCTATGAATAGAGTAGCCACGGTTGTAGACTTCTTTCTCTTACACTGTGTAATGTTGCACCAAGGACACACGGTTAACTGAACCAGACATGCGCACGCTCATTTGACATGATCTCACACAGACACCAGCCTTTATCTACAATTATGGTCGATCGATGTTTCTGCTCTTGCCACACAAAAACAGCAGTTATTTAATATTAGAACAACAGAATTACACCACTTTTCCCCACGATTTCAACCTCTTTGTGAACTATTTCTTCTCTGAACTCATGTGTTGAGTTTTCTTTGGTTTTCTTTTAGCTCTGCAACATTGAATTTATCATTTATTTGTTTGGATTTTGTTATAATTTTCATGGAGTTTATTTTTTATATTATACAGCTCCTTTTCCCAACAGCTTGGGATAAAAGTAAAATGTACTGAAAACCAGTTTGGCTCCAGCTCCATTTAGGATAAAATGGAGCCATTTGCATGCAGTTTAGAGCGATCAGTGGACAGGGGCCTCTGTAAATGTTTAACCTTGAATCTTATTTGGGCAGCCTGAACTATGATCTTGGTGTGACATTCAACTGCGCCTAGCAAACATTTTAAGTGAGTCCACCCGACTAACATTTCAGAAGGTCAGCTGGATGCAGCTCTTCAGTTTTCTTCAGTTTTAAACAAAGCAAAAACAATGCTGCTTGCTGGTAAGACAAAATCATTAACAGGAGCGTACAAACATATTCTCTTTTTATCATTGTTCCGCATGCTGACAAACTACTGCGAATGTCTACATTTTTGTGTTCCATCCTTTTTTTACACTGATGTGTAACAACTATTCACTGATTACAGATCAAAAATAACATGTTGGCTAATTCTTGCACATTTGCAGCAATGTTTTTAAATGCCATAGATAGCATAGAATAAAACTTATATTTGACTTTACTTGCTTTTAAAACCAGTTCCTTAGTTTGATTAATTTATCTTTCTGTACGATAGATAAACTGTGAGTGTTTGAGACACTGTATGTAAGCTATTTTGCGTGTTTACTGCTGGTTTCCACTTGGTATCAGCTCGAGAAGAAGTCATTTCAAGTGTTCTCCATAACTGTTTAAACCTTTCGCAAAGTATGTTGGGAAAATAAATGCACAATCATCTCATATCATCCCCAGCTGTCGCAGTTCATCCGATGTTGCACCAGAGGAAAATGTCTTATATGCGTACACAATATGAACTGTATATTGGAAAGTAGTCCTTAACTTCCATCATACCACACTGATCTTTACCTTGATAATCATCTCAGGAATGGGACTCGTTAGTTCATCAAAATAATAAAAATAATCAAAATAATCCGTCAGCTCGGCCTCATTCCCAGCAGACTGCAGTCTCTCTCCCCCCCTTACAGCTCTCCTCCCGGGCTTCTTTGATCTGTCGCAGGATGCTTGTCGTGCAGAGGAAGGACATTCGGTCACCACGAATCCATCTGCCCAGTTCACAGGCTCCTCCAGGATACATCTGCCGTTTCCACTCTGACACAGCAAAGGTGGATGTAGGCATCAAACGTAGCAACGCGTCGTATATCAACTCGTCTGACTACAGAGGCTATGAAAAGTTTACACACATTACAGAATACTTCTTCTCTGACCTACTGTGAGAAACACGATAGGACATTTGCCAAAATAGACAAGAAGGATGCCAAAAGAGACGGTTAATTAGCTACAGCAGAGTCCCAGAGATCCTGTTATATGAGACATTTGTAGTCAATAATAGTAAAAACAAAAACTTTAGTGGCAAAGAAAACCACATGGCTGTCACAACATAAACATTTAAAATGCTGAGTGTGCTCTCAGCTACAGAGTGCTCGGTATAGAAACAAGATTCATCACCAAACTGCCAAGCTGAAGTCAAAAAATACACTTTTGCTGGTATACATAGTCAACACACAAATACGCGAAAATATGTCTTAAATAAAAAGTAGTTCTTGCTGCAAATAGAATGAAAAGTGATGGACATTAATACAAATGAAGAGCTCAACACAGTAAATAAAACTGCCACAAAGCTTTCTTGCCGAGAGGCGATGAACACAGCATGGTGCAAATTTAGTCAATCTATGCAACAATGATTACTGTAATTACTGTGGTGCATGATTGCTCAGAGGGGGCAAACAAGCTAATTAATTTAGTCCAGAAGTGAAAAGGTTTGAAATTGTATACCCTGCTGCAAACTGTTATTCTATTACAGTCCTCCAGGCTGCAAGATAAACATTGAGCGAGGCTAAAAATGTGCACAACGTTGATTTCAAATCCATATGAAACAGACTGAAAAAGAGGTTTTGTTGAGTCTCATTTAATATGATTAGTGTGAGGCCATTAGAAACACAGAGGGAACCCAGGTTACAGGTACATGGGGATTTATGATATATCTTTCTATGATAAAACACATTACTGGATTAATGTGTATAATTACACACCGGCTTTTCAAGCATACTGAATCTGTGTGAGTCTGAGTACTCAAGCAATCATTGTATAATTTCATTATACGGCAGTTCTTTTCAACTTCATCAATATACATGATTTCACAGGTCAAAGGTCAAGAGTCAAGGTCACTGTCACAAAACCCGAGAATTCATACGATGATAAGGACAAAATGTTCCGCAAATGTCTGAAATGGTAGAGTGAAGACAGTTTATCTCAAAAAGGTCAAAGGTCAACTTTACTCTCACATCATAATTCTGGAAAAAAAATTTAAAATACACACTTTTCTGGCTATTATTCAACGGCATAAGTGCTAACTCAGTGAAGATTGTGACCATATTTCACGGGTCGGATACTGAACTGGTGATGCTTATTTTGGGCTCCCACCTTGAGACTGTGATGACTGTAAAGATCTTACATGAGACTTCAATGTCTAGAAACATAATGAATAAATAAATGATGTTACAGGATACAAAGCAGTCATCGGGTCTACGCGTCCAGCACAAAAGGACGATCATAAACAACTGTCTTGAGAAATGGGATCTGTTAATTCAAAGAGAAAAGATAACCCAAAAGAGAGGATGACCAGGATAGAAACTGGAGATACAACAGACGTGTCACTGCTGCCGAATCTAACACACAGCCTACAAGATGTAACACGTCAGTTCAGTAAAGCACAAACTTCTGCCTCCCCTCTTGTCCCCCATCAGAGCACAGAGAGACTCCAGACGTTGAGTTGACCGACTGGCTCAGTGGTCAGCTCTCGTTCTTCTCTCTGTGTCCTTTTCACTGTTCAGCAAAGGTCACAGGAGTGTCTCATCATTATCCTGTAATGTTTTACTCCACGTCTGCTGACTGAAAGGTCACAAACCTTATTCAACAATAAAACACAGCAGGATGCCCTCTGACCCAAACAGTGTTCATATAACACCTTTGACGTATTGCTGTATGTCTTCTGTAAAAAAAAAAAAAAAAAAAAAAAGGAGACAGTTGAATGTAGTCACTTAATAAACAATGAGCCTTTTTACTGGACATTGTAACCCTGTAACTGCAAGTTGGACAAGACTTTTCAACACCAACCAGGGTTTTGTCCTAAAATCCTTACCATCAATTCACCTATTAAAGTAGATCCCTCCTTCTACTGTATGGCTAAATCTAAAACAGTTTTTCAGGTAATGAAATCCAGCAGAAAAAACGTCCTACCATTGAAAACACTTAAATCAGAGACACAACCAGAATACTGTTTTACCCGAAATGACACATTTTCAACAATTTCTTTAATCTTTCTCAATAACTCGTGTGTGATGTGAGGCAGGAATCAGCGGTGTCTCCTGGGTTAAAAAAAACAAAAAACAGAGCCAGGCAGCAGGTTGACATCATGTCTGTGCTGAGGACTCTCTCTCTCTCTCTCTCTCTCATGCTTTCCAGACAATCAGATTCGACAGCACTTTAGGGCATCTGGCTTTCTTAACAAGATGTTTAAGTGAATCTACAATGGTGCAGAATGGCTAAAATGTTTGCATTTTGAGCTGTAAAGGGAGGCTTCCAAGGTCAAGACATTCAGAGCGGACAAACAACAAAGAGGGAAGATAAAACAGCAGCTTAGTAAACATTAAATTACCTTAAAAGGCCAAATTTAGGGCCAAAAGTCCCCCCCCCCCACCCCTCCCAAACACTCTTACTGCTATGACATCCGAGAGTGCAATAAAACCCCAATATGAAGCTACATGTGGTTCATTAGCGACATAGTTTCTGACTCTGCGCCTTCAGTGGTATTCCCTCCAAAAAAGTGTTAACTATATATGCTCACAAAAAAGCGTGGTGGGGAAGTACTGACTGTAATTCGTCAACAGTGTATGACCGTCACAGTAGCTTTAAAAGTCACAAGTTGTTTTTCGAAAACGCTTTGTGAAGTGATAAGACCTCGGCTGAACGCTTTGCTGAAGCTGAGTTTAGCCTGTGGTTTCGTGAACACCTCCGTTTGACTATCTGTGGTAAACAAGTCACTGCCCGTCATGAACCGCATTAACTGATCATGAAGCTGCAGCAGAACTTTGCGCCGACACGTCTGTGCACGTGGCAGGGAGTGATGTTCACATACAGTCAGCTTTGCAGCATTTTAAAACAAAATAAAAGATGGAGCCGCTCATCTTCCTTGAAGGAAATCACGTTGTTCATATCCGGAAGAGCTGTGAGGACACTATAATCCCTATATTTATCATATTTGTGTGTGCTTACCAGGATTTAAAAAGGGTTTATCCATTCAATTAATGCCTTATGCTGGACAATTTGATAAAGAAACCTGCACAAATCTGCACAGATCCTCTGCGCTTCTTTACAATAACAAATTCCAGTATGGCCTTCATGGCTTCACTCGCCACTCTGAAATCCAAACCACGTTACAGCCTCCAACACAAACACCTGGATTTATTATCTCTGCCCCTCAGAGGGGGATTTTGGCACAGGACATCTCATCATCATCATCATCACTGAGGTTAATCAGAGATGACTTGATGAAATTAAAGTTGTAGATATTTTCACAGGGAGCCATAAATCATTTTCATTCACTTCAGCCCACCAGATCTGTCTGGTCCCTCCGTAAAAGTGGAAATATATCTTTTAGTGTTGACATGCATTTAGAAGAAACTGTCTCCAGGAAAATATCTGAGCTACATTGTGCCACTTCTCAAAGTAAATAAAGGGGAAGTAAAATGCATAGAAATGTGTATGAATTTAATTTGAAATTATTATCAATTGATTGCTACGATAGCTTTTAGGTAAGGAGCTGGGAAATAATCACAGTACTAGTCTGTCGAACTGTAAATAATCAATTTGTTGGTCCTCTGTAACGTAAAACGATTAAAGGTGAATTATATAATTATTTCAGTCCCTTCCTTATCAGAATAGCGACCATAGAGATCGACTGTGAAAGCAGCTTATCATGACCCATAGTGTGTGTTGTGTGTGTTTAACTTTTTGTAGTACAATGTTAGTATATAGTCCTATGTTCTTACACTGTACAACCTCCAGATTGGCAATGCTGTTTTTCTTCTCAGCCTGTCATCACTCAAAGTGCAAGCCTGTTCTGCTCTGATGTTCACAAACACTAATCTTAACATATATCTTACGCTCATCTAAAGCTCTTGTTGGCTCTGTGTCCCTTTTTTTGTCTATAGGTCTGTAAAAGTTACATGGTATACTTCTATTTGTAAGAAAAGTTGATTTTGAGTCTAATTGCCAACTGACGCCGTCCCAAAGCATCAGTTTTGAACGAGTTGGGAATGAGACTCAAAAATCAACTTTTTTTAGAAACGGTACCTTTAATCATGCAGATGAGAAATAACAAGAAAACATATTGTCTCTTGAATGCATTTTTATTGATAAGCTGTATATGTGCATTTATTGTTGACTGTTACAGTAAAAAAAAAAACTAAAATAAACTTAACAGACTATTCTCCAGAAACTGTGACAGTAACTATCTCCTCTCGTACAATAGGAAATATTATAACATCTATTGATTTCAAAAGAAGTAACATTACGAATACGGTATATTCACTACTCTTGACGATGATCAAGGAGTGCACAGACAATTGTTATTGTGCAGTAATTACTCTAAATGTCAAGTAAAATCTATCTTAAGCTGCAGGTAGCGAGTAAAGAATATTTAAAAACAGGAAACGCTCTACAACAGCAGTTATTATAAAATGACATATGTGTGTCTCTACAAATAACAAGGACGTTTTTTTGTAACTGTCAATACTGAAAGAGATCGATACCTTACACTCTTATTAAGCCTGAGATATTTTAACATTTTGCTGAAACACTGGTGGAACAGGAATGTTACATAAAGCATACACAAACTTAATTTAAGGCTACAAGTAAAATAAAAAAAATCCACTTGTGGATATTAAATCCTCTAACAATCATGAAAATACATGTGCTCTGTTGAGCGTTAACATGGCGCCCTCAATCATTTACATTCTGTACTGCACTCCGGTCAAAAGACAATCAGATTCACCGCTGCTTTTTTTTTTTTTTTTAAAGAAAGCTACTGGGACACTTAATTCTATCAATAATCAATGCTATGACAATTGCCTGCAATCATTCAGTAATTAAAATGACAGATATAGTAAAATAAAGTTCTATACAGTTACACATATATAAATATGTTTACGAACATGGTAAACACAGTGTTTACCAATATCAAAGTTTCAAAGTGCTGTGTATAATCAGAGCTAAGCTCACCTAAAAATTACATTTGATAGAGATGCAAAATTGAGATTAATAAACATCCAACTACAGCATCCTCTTTGTACAATAGCATAAAACATCCGGTGTGTGATTTTTGCAGGTAAATACAGGAAGTCATTTCAGGAGAAAGTCATAAACAGCCGGTGTATGATGTGATACAATGACAATTACAGCATCGCATCATGACTGTAATTTGTTTAAAAGGGGCTCCATGAAACAATTTGTGGCCATTCATATGCATGAATCACATTCATTGGCCAAATGTGAGCAGATTGTAACGTTACGTGAAAAACTTGACCTTCCCCGTTTGTCTTGGTTGCCACAAGCATGTGGACGATTTGTTTAAGTTGCTGGATTCTGGATTTCCTTCTTAAGGACTTGATCTTCTGTTCAATTTCTCAAAGAGATTTGGTCCCAGATGTGGAGCATATCATATGTAACTGAAGCTACTTTAGACAATTCTTATGTTCTATGCTCCTCAGATCAGCTGCAGTTTGCTCCCACCTTTCAAATATCTGAACTGTTGTTTCAATGTGTTCAGCTGCCATCGGATGGCAGCACTGTGATGTTGTTGCAAACCACAAATTGGAGCTCCTTTCAGATTACAGAATGGAAACAGTGTTGCAGCCCCACAGGCCGCTGAATAAAAACAGCATAATTACACGCAAACACAGCATATTTGTGTCCATGATTAGAAGTGATGCCTCCTCGACTTGAGAGAGTTTCTCCTCTTCCTCTTCCTGTGGCACTGCTCCCTCCTCTCTGGCCAGGGGAAACCACCGTCGGCGGTCCTGTAGGCCTCATCATACTCATCGCTGTCAGATTCCACCTCAGCAGCGGGGAAAACTCTTTCTGGGAAAACTTCTTTCAGCTTGGAGATGAAGAACGCCTCGAGGCTGCGGCCAGCTTGGGCCACCTCAGAGTCGGGCTGTGGTCAGAGAGAGAAAGAGATATAACACTCAGATCCGTGCTGGTAAAGTACTGACTGAGCATGACTTTATTTATCATCTAAAGTGTGATTCACTGTAATTACGAGACAAATTGCACGCTGAACAAAGATATAAATGTTTAACTCACATAATTGAACTTTGCACAGTTGCGGAACATGAGATAAACATCAGCAACAAACTGCTCCGGTGAGTTATAATGTCGGGTGTTCCTCTTGTTGAGTTTGGCTCTGATCACAGACAGGTCCATGGGCCTCTTAATGATCTGGTAGTAATGACGAGCCTGCGTGAAAAAGCAGTGACATTTAAGATTATTCTTAATCATGGCCACACAGCCAAATTTCGTTTGAACTCATTCCAGTGTAATTACCTCATTAGTCTTTCTGCATTAAAAATGCATCAAATAAATGCCACCTAGAATGCATTATGTATCATTGTGATGAATACGGCATCATCTCTGTGCGGGGGACCTGCCCGAAAAACAGCCGTGCACACACAGACTGGAGTAACACTTTATTACAACCATCGTTAAAGTGGCAAAAGACGAGGAGTTTGGCTTCAATCTGTCATTATGAAATAAATGTTGATTGCACGTTTAGATTGGCTCCCTGTCAACTTCGGTTTCATTGTGCTGCTTTGTGTGTCACCGGGCACGAAGTCTACCAGGAAAATGAAGGCTGATCCAGTGCGGCAGGCTTCGTTTCTATCTGCTTTCATGTCTCCATTATGGACTAAATGAGTAAATAAACTCACATTTTGTCCAAATAATAACAGTCAGATATGCTAGGGGGGCAGATGTCTCTACTTTAAATTTTAAGTTAATTACACTTAAGTTAAAAATTATTTCACTGTTTTCAAATGAAATGTTGGATACAGCACATTTATAGTCATGTATACATATCAGTTGCAACTTTATAATGGCCCTCCAGCTAATGTTTATATAACTAAGAACTGAACTACAGATTATTTACTACAAAGTGATCAGCTACAAAACTGATGCATTTCACTGTGAGGAGTTTAAAGCTGTCCCTCTGATCACACCAAGAAATGCAGCGCTGCACCAGCCAACGCATAAAGAGGAAGTTAAGTTTTGCAAATGTTGAATGAATAAAGCAACTCCAGGCCTCAAGGACACACTCATTGTGTTCGGTTGAGAAAGACTGAATGTGAGGAGAACTCCACTGGGTACCTGTTCCACCCCCACCCCAAACCCTGAGAAATAAAGCAGCAATCAAAGTGTGTATATATCTGCTGAAACATGAGGAAAACTAATCACAATGCTGCTGTGTTCCAGTAAGTACCATGAACAATAAATGAGATTTAGAGAACGAGTTACTGTAACTGGACTGTGAGAAAAGGGTGATCACTCACAAGTGGACTGACGGGCTCCTGAAAGGGAGCACTCAGGATGTTACTGAGGATCAGAAGAGTCAGCCGCTCACATTTCTGTCAACAGTCGAGCAAACGTGAGAGAGAATTATTATCAGTGCAGGAAAAGCAACCGCCAACTTCATTATCAGTTTCGATGTCACTGCCAACTTTACTTTTCTATTTTAGATATTAAATGTATCTTAATATCTCATTGTCAATCCATTATGCACTGGCGTTAGTGGCGTTTACTTTTAATACACTTTATATTTTACTACTAAAATCTTAATGCAGCTGATGAAATGACCCACTCTCTGGTCGGACTCAGCCAGTCCGTGTGACGCGGCATGTTCTCCAGATCTTCTTTCATTCTCACAGTCGTACTCGACCTCTGGCTGCATGACATCTCTGCACAGGCTGCACACCCAGTCACCTCTGAGCAGATAAGAAACAACACCAGGTTAATAATAAAACGGTTCGAAAGGAGGTGTGAGTATCGCATTGAGGCATTATATAGGTTACAGTTTAAGAAGCTTACGAGGGGAAGCTCAGCAGAGACGGGATATGGCACGACAGATGATAGACTTTAGGACAGCGGTCGCAGCACAGCAGCTCCCCTCCGATCAGACACACAGCACAGAAGTCCTCGCTCTCCATCTCTGTGCTGTCCTGGTCAGGCTGTACGTCCTCTGTGAACCTCTGAGCCGCAGGGTTTGCGATCAGAAGAGGCCTCTGACCGGGCCCGGCAGGGGACTCCTCCTCCAGGTCAGAGCGGAGCGGTTGTGGGTCGTCGGTTCTCGGTTCGGCATCGGACTCAATGTCAAGCTCGGACTCCACAGAGCCCTGAGAGTCTGGAGGCTGATCAGACACAGCGTCAGAATCCGTCTGAAAACAGGCGTCATAGTCAGGCTGGACGTCTGAGTCGCCTGATTCCGCATCACCTTCCAGACCGTGGCCCTCCTCTGATCCAGCTCCTGCCTCTGATTCTGGGTCTGCGTCATACTCAAGACTCGGCTCTGAATCCCCTGCGATACCAGTTTCAGTCTCTCCTGCAGCCACCAGTTTCTCCTGAGCCATACATTCAAGTTCAGCCTCAGATGAGGACTCCGGTGATGCATCTGATTCAAACTGGGGTTCAGGTTCAACCCAAGAAACACCAGCTTCTTCTTCTGAGACTGACCTGGGATCAGAGTCAGAGTCCAGATCCACAGCAGAGTAATGCTTTGGCAAGAATTTAGGGTCAGTGGACGGCAGCGTGGGTGATTTATGGGAGCCAATTCTCCCTCGAGTGTCAAACTCACTGGTGGTGGAGTGTGTGGTAGCCTGATTACACTGCAGACGCTCTGCATATGGTGGAGCTGTGAGTGAGCGGGTGGTCCTCCCTTCAGCTATTTCCTTTAAACAGAGGAGAGGAGAGGAGAGGAGAGGAGAGGAGAACAGCTGAATTAAACATAATATCACCAGCATGTTAACTAGAATCTCTGGTGGTTGCTAAGATGTATTCAGATAAATAATAATTCCACACCACATCAAACAAATGACACACTGCTGATTGTCTTATCTGCCTTTTTAGATGCAACACAGAGTTTGCGTAATACAAAAAACAATCCTTTTTTGGTTAGCTTAGCCAAAGTTCTTAAATGTAACATGACTCTGTTAAAACACTGAAAAAAACTTCTTGTAAAATATCAAACAAGATTTTATGGGTTTAAAGTTCAGAACTCAACCTTGCAGAGATGAAAATGCTGTTCTTTAATTTATAAACAAAACGTGTTTATTTGCTTTTACTGCTGTGAATACTTGTTTTTAAAATTATATTATTTTCCATATTATCAGCATTTTCAGGCTCTGTCTGAACACATTTTTCATGCCTGTCTCTTTAAGGTCTTGAGAAGCCCTCTCTGCTCTGATTGGTTAGCTCTCATAGGCCTGAGCAAGCCACCCAGTTTTTGTATCAGCTCTGCCGGTGTTTTTGCAACCCCCAAGACGAGTGGCAGGCTTTGAGGCAGGTAATTACAACGTTACGTGATGCACAACCCCCCAATACGACGTGTTGGACTACCATAATCTGAGCAATTTAGTCCAGTAAAGTTTGGAAAGTTTAGAAGAGCTGCAGGATTAAATCATTGTATTCATATTCAAGTTAGCCGGGTGCTGAAGCAGAAGTTAGCCAGCTCGATCGGCCAAAGTATGTCTTACAACTCGAAAGAGCCAGGTGGACTTGCTTTATAGTCAAAAACAACAAGGAAATTTCACTTTTTACAATATGGGACTGCTACTGGAAAAGCTGTCTACTGTATGGAAAGAAATGAGACATACCTCATGCCAGGTCCTCTGCTGTGGGAGGGTTTCACTCCTCTCCGTCCCGCTGGCAGGTAAAGGGTCACTCTGCCTTCGTCCATGTGGGGGAAGTTGAGACACAAGTATTTTAAGACGCTCTAAGCAAACCACTGGAACTCTGGACCGTCCTGAGTCCTTCTGAACGTCCGTGTTGCTAAAGAGGGAAGCAGAGGATGAGTGATGAGAGTTAGACCTTGTTTTCCTGATCAGTTCACAGACTGAGGTTACACACCTGTTGTGGCCGTTTCGTGACACCCTGCATTGGTCCTTGGCTTCATAATCGATCTCTTCATTTACACAAGTAAAAGAATGATCTAAAAAAAGGAGACATAGTTAGCATGTATTCACAATCTTTCCATTTGGTTTATTTGAGGTTATTTATAAATGTGCATCTTAAAGTAGAATTTGCCAGCACCTGGCTCTGTCTTATAGGACAGCAGAGGAGACCGGTGGCCTCTAGAGGGCGCCGTCTCAGACGAGGTCTCTTTGACAACACAAAGCACTCCGTCTGAGGCTCTCCTCTGTCTGGGATCGACAGTGGCATACTGAGAACAAAACAAACATTATGTAAAATGTTTCCAGGGAGTAATCTGTCTATTACAATGGAGAAAAAACATTATTAGTACCTTGATCATAGTACTGTTATTTATCTAAACAACGACTTTCAACTTTACACTTTATACTCTATACCTACTTTACCCACAATGCAACTCAACCAGCAACAGATGGGTCAGCTATTCAGATGTGTCATTCTAATAGCAGCTTATGATGCCTCAAGCTCTGCTTGTTTTTTTTCTTTCCTTTTTTTCCATCTGTGAAAATGTGAAAATTAATTCCAGAAGAAATACCTACATACCACTATTTCATGTTACCGAAGAAAAAAATACCAGTGGAAAAAAAAAGTTTTTCCTCAGTTTCACACAAAAAACATATTTTCACAGATGGAAAAAAAATTCTGAACTGGCAAAAGGTTTTTTCCACCAGTCATAGACACCAGAGAGAAAATCATTTATTTGACAATAAAGATATGTAACAGATCACCAGAAAAAAAAACCCTGCCCCTCAGGGCTTCCAACTGCTGAATGGAGCTGGAGGAGAAATGTACTTTACTTCATTAATGTTACAGAGAGGAGAGGGCAGAAGAACTGTAAAAACGCACCATTACCCTGAGTAAACGTGTGGATTTCTTGAGTTTTAACGTTGCCAGAAACATTTGGGATAAGGAAATTACACAATATATGACAAGGTCTGGTCATTTTAAGATATTATAATGCAAAATTCTTACATCTTATATATTTTACTGACAGAAAACAACTTGCTTTTAATCAATGCTGAATTTCTTTTTCAAGCTAAATATAAACATATATAAATGTAAACTATATTTGGTTCTAGGTCCTCAGTGGTGGAGGAGGAGATTTAATCTTTTTTGGTATTTTGGACTCAAGGTTGTACAAAACGAGCAGACTGAGGATGTCACCTTGGGCTCTTTGAAGCTCTGATGGGTATTTTTTCACCATTCTCTGGCATTTTTTGGACCAAACAATTAACTGAATAATCTGCAGGCAAATATACAATGAATATAACAGCAACTTGGTGCCCTTAATCAGAGTAATAGATCCATTTCACAGTGGAACTGTGTCTGACAGGAGAAAATTGTCCTGTTATTACTGTTCCTTTGCACCGCCAGAACTCACATGTGGAAAGGGCGATCACCTCTATTCTATCTGACAGCTACGCTTCACCTTCCTCCCCATGTGTGATTATATTGTAATGCAGGGTTACCTTATTTGCAGCTCCTGCCTCGAGGCCGTGAGTGCATCCTGTGGGCCTTTCAGCGTAAGGGCTGCTGGAAGGGGCTGCCAGCTCTGCAGGGATGCTCTGGGAGCGCCTCTTCCTCCTCGCACACACTAAACTAGGGCTCAGCCTGCTGCTCTGCGCATCAGATGCATGCTCGTGGGCTGTCACCGACACCTCCAGGGATGTGGATCTCTGTCAGAAAGACACATGTAGAAAACTGAGCAGGGGTTTCGAGCTCTATCACACGCGCAGACGTCCCCTGCTCACGCCATTAACAACAGTGAGGAGAGAAAAAGGAGTGGGAGGTGTGTGCAGTGGAAACAACCTTGAGTGTCACTAACACATTGACGCCAGACTAAATGAACAAAAACATCATTCAGAGCTGATTCTGGGACTAATTCAAAAGCACTCAATCCCTATAAACACGAAGAATGGCACACACAGCTGCATATATTACAGTTATCGTACAGGCAATGAAAGGCTTAGTTACAACACCAATTATCATATGTAAATTCACTATCAGGTGTGCAGCATGGTCCTCTCATTAAACCACTCTCTCTTTCTCACTCTTTTAACTTACAATTTAACTAATGCAAGTGTCCCGAAAAGCTCCTTTAAACATCTCAGCCGTGTCTTCAGCTAATGTAAGCAGGCTGACAATTCATTTAACACCAGGGTTTTTTTTATCACGTCCTTCTTTTTCTTTTTCTAGTGCTCCATCATGCATATTCAGGCCAGGCTGCCACCGAGCATGTGCTCTTAAGTATCATGCGATTAAAACACTTACCTGATCCATGCCCCTCGGGAGAGGTGTGCAGGATTCAGACTGTGGAGGGAAATAGACTATAATCCTTTCTCTCAGGAACGATGGGGGTGTGTGTAGGAATTTATCTCAGAGTGCAAACCAGAACTGAAATCAAACTGGCAGCTCCCCCAAGTCCCTCAGTGGCTCATTAATGACAGGTTAAGTACATAAATGACTTCTCCCGGGTGGTTTTATGTCGTTCTCAGATGCTGTGGCTCGAAAATGCAAATATAATACATCTTTGTGCCGTGAGAGCGCACCCTGAGAGGTGACGACAGGGCTGCTCAAACCTCTGGAATCGAGTGTGATGATGATGAACGCTGCTACACTGGTTTTTGGGATGCTTTGCTGTGAGCAGCTCAGCTTTAATTGTCAGAGCGGCTCTTTGTTTTCCCATCATCCTCTCTTCATAAAAGCTGAAGCACATTTCTGTTGCACCATCTGTTTTCAGGCTAGCTGTCAACTGTGGGAAGTGATCATTCTGGCATTAAAATAAAGTGCTGCTTTAGTTTCAGTCGTTTACAGATATTCATTAAAACCACCTCGAACTCAACACTCCCTTAAACTTCAGCATTTAAGAAATATACAATAACCATGAAGCTTATGTACAACATTTCCTACTGGCTTTGATTTACTTTAATGTCACTGTGTGAATAAATGTTTGGATAAGGTTTTGCTGCCTTCTTTGGTCCTTTGTGTTTGGCTGCATTTCAACACCTGTGTTTCACAGGAAATAGGCCTGACTTTGACTGATGAATAGTGGTTTGTTTTTGAGAGGTGTGTATGCACAGCCTTGTGTGGCTTACCATGTCATGAGAATTGTCTGCGGACATAGAAACTTGCAGAACCACGTGTGAAATGAAAAACTCAAAACTGAGGTGTTCAGAATCCCACCACATACCATGTTTTGACCTCAAAGTAGCTGTAAACAAATACACCTATTTTTCTTCAAATGTTCACATCCAGTCGCTTTGCACGACAAAGTCTTTATGTAACTGATTACAGCCTTTTGTAGTATTACCAACTAAGCCAAGGAATCACAGATTCAGTGCTGTTAATGTTTTGCATTGTTTAGAAGTATCCATAAGTCATACATGTGTAGAAGTAAAAATACTGTTAAAATATGACTTTGGTAAAGGACACCCATACGAATAGTACTTGAGTAAAAGTCTTAAAGTGTCTGATATTAAATGTACATAAGTATCAAAACTGCAATACATACTACATATATTTACATGCACAAATATGCTAGATACTAAGGGTCAGTGTTTCTCAGAATCGGAAACAATTTTTGTTAGTCTGCTCCTTTGGCTTTTATGCAGCATGCGATCTCCAAAGTAACTACTAACTAAGTTACTTAGTTAACAACTCACTGTAGTGAAGTTAAAAGTACAATAAAGTAATCAAGTAAAGTATCTCAAAATTGTACTTACATACAGTACTTGAGTGCATGTACTTACAGTTACTGTCATCACTGTAATGTTGACATGTAAAATGTTTTATAGACTGAATTTTCATGCAAAAATGACAAGTATGGTTTTGTATGTATCTTTTAGTGTCCAATGTGTGAAAATGTAAAGAAGAAGAAGCAGAAGAAAATATGTGTGCTTGTGACGTAAAGTTTCTTTAAGGCCACGTGTGATTGATATAGTGTGATACTGAAACCTCCACAACAGCTACTGAGTGGAGCTTGTGGTGAGATCAACCGTCAACTGATGTTTCTGAGGTCAAGAGCGAAGTTTAAATGTAATCTTGTTGTATTTCTATATGTCGTTATTGATTACAGCGCAGAGTTCACTGTAGTTTCAGCGGTCTTCTTTGCAAAACTCTTAAAACACTCACATAAGAAATATGCTCTCACCCTGCCATCTCTGTGGTCTCTGAGCATCAGTGGAGATCTGTTCCTCTGCTGATCTTTCCTCATCTCTACTGCAGCGGGAACATGAAGCTGCTGCTGCTGCTGCTGCTGCTGCTGCTGCTGCTGCTGCTGCTGCTGTTGAGCCGGACTCTGCTCCCTCCTGTCCTGCTGCAGCTCATCATCCAGCAGATCTCTGCTTTCAGCCGTTCGTCCACAAGCCTCCTCCACCCTGCATCTCTCTTCCCAGGTCCCTTCAGTCATCACATCTCTGTCGACAGCTGTGTGGCTGAGATCCTGCTGTAGAGCTGTGCTGGTCGACAGCTTCCCCTGACACTGACCCGGCCTGCTACGGTCTGCACTTGGCTGAGTCTGGCCGTCCAGAGGAACTTCTCTCTGGTGTTGGTGATAGAGATAAGGTTTGGCTTGAGACTGGGGTGCAGAGGCAGTAGCTTGTGGCTGGGATGTTGAGCCTCGACTGCAGCTGAGCTGGATCATTGGTATAGGTGATGAAGGGGGAGGACATTGTGATGAGCTGTCTGGGTCCCAGCACCTCTGGAGCTGCTGGCTCTGGTGCAGGGAGGCAGAGATAAGGGCAGACTGGACACAGTTGGAGTTATAAAGTGTGCCTTCCAGCTGGCTTTTATCCAGACTGGGCAGATCTGGCTGAGAGGGAATGCCGTGCAGGCAGCACATCTGTGGCTCACAGCAGGCCTGGTATCCACAGCCTGGCTCGCGTCCTCTGTGACAAACAGACGGCAAAGCCAAGCAGGTAATGGGCTGAGGCCGGAGGATACTGGAGCAGGCCAAGCCCGAAGGATAAGTGCAGTTTCCCCCTTCAACGGTCAGCTGACCTGCAGAGAAAAATTAAGTGCTCTGTTCAAAACATCATGTCACATGCAAAAAATGCTATTTTTATTGTAACGTATTACATTTTTTTCTATTATTTCCAGTTTAAGTCTCATTCTGAATAAAGATCAATGCTGTCAATAACCATCATGATTCAATAACATTATTTTTACCCAAAGAAGAAATCTGCTTCGTCCAGTAACTGGCATCCCAGTTAAATTTGATCTTGACAGGACTCCAGGAGTCTGAGTGGAGCGACGACTCAAGCAGCTGCTGCATCTGCAGTGAAATCTGAAGGAAGAATATTGTTCATAAACAACAAAAAACAGATGCATTTTGGAAATCCCTGATGGTGTCGCTGATTTCAGCAGTATAATTACAAAAAGTAAAAAGCGAGCGCGAGAGACACCTGCAGGTAATGCTGAAAGGATAATCATTTAGGATTTTCTTTGAAAGCTAAGCTCCTGGAAATCAAATGCAAATAACACAAAATCTCACACTGTGCTTCAGAGTAGTGAAGCATGTTACGTCCTCCAGGAAAAGAGATCTCATTAAGATACCTACAGTAGTATTGAGCTAACAGTGTCCCTGAACTGCATGAGACCAGGAAAAAGAAATCCTAGAAAAAGCAGTCTGGCAAAAGCATTCAAGTGCATGCAAGTGGTTTGGTATTGCACGTTCATAAAGTAACAGTTAAGTGAGGAGATTTTCCAAATATTGGTCAAAGTTTAGACAAAAGACATCTTGACCTTTTGTCTAATCTTGCAGCTTGTCTTTAGTTAAACCCTTCCTGCCTGGTAAATTGCTGCATCTTTCAAAAGCCACACTCACCACTCGTAACACAGAAAGCCTGTGTTATGAACGGCGAGTGTGGTTTCTGATAGATGCATGTTTGTGGTGATACAGAGAACATTGCACAGCTGTGTTCAGCAGTGCTACTTCCTGTGACTGGCAAACTACATGTGTAACGAGCGGTGCTCTCCTTTAAAGGTCCAGCTAGAGGATTCAGTCACATCAAGTTGTGTGGCTACAGTTTGCGAGCAACAGATGAACCCTTTCCCACAGTGCTCTGAGGCGGCTTCCAAAACGTGAAAAGCCCGCTATAGAGCCGGTGTTTGTCCGTTCTGGGCTACTGTAGAAACATATGGGACTCTGGCTTCATCTGTAGATATAAAAGACTCCTTCTAAGGTAACTAAAACAAAACTATTCTTATTTCCAGATAATTAGAAACCAGTGAAAACTTCATTACCCCATAATCCTACACACTGGACCTTTAAATATAAAGACGAAGACTCCGCTTCCTCTCAGTAGTGAATTTCCTTCTCCTCATGTGACTGTGTGTGTGGACGTGTTGACCGCCCTGTCAAGCGTACCAGAGCCCTGCTGAAGAGCACCGGGCCTCTGCAGTGGTGGGTCGTCGCCCAGGTGATGAACTTCTGAACGTGGTCCAGCTGGCCACAGATCTCTATTGCCCCCTGCAGCTGGTCCTCCAGACGCTGCTGGAAATCCTCTGAGATTTTCTGCAAAGGAAACCCATAAAAGTGCATCTGGTTACATGTAATTACTGGTACATAGAGTCCAGCCGGATCGTGGGCTAAATCAATGGATGTTTTTTTTTTGGTTTTTTTTGACAGATATAGCTCCTGAGGAGTCGGCTTAAGCAGCTTTGACAGATTATTATGGGTTCTCGTTTGCTTGCTTTCAGGACTGATTACATCACAGCGGTTACTGATTCCTCACATGTAGATTCATGGCTGGCTGCACGATAAGAAGGAAAGAAAAAGAGAGAAAGTAATTACCTCCAGTTGCTCTATTAATAGGTTGGCTCGTTTGTTAAGCTCGTTCATCATAATCATCTTTGCCATTTTAATCTGGTTCTCTGCCTTCCTGTGTGCGATCTTTACTCCGTGAAGTCTACGAAGAGAGAGGGAGGAGAAAATAAATGCCCCACTCCGGGCAGAAAAATCCAACATGCAGAACAAAACAGCAGCGTTTCAGACACTAATTTATGCATTAGCTTGCTATATTTCACACTATTAAATTATTGACTATTTGTGGTGGAAGTTGCTCAGACTTGGGTCTGTGTGAGTGTGAACCTACCTGTCCTCTATCTGTTTGGCGTTGTTCTCCACTGCGGACCTCCTCTCCTCCACCTGCACCATCAGGCTCTCAAACAGCCACTGCTGATCCTGCAGGGCCTTCCCGATCTGCACCACCCTAAACACATGCGAGATCACAACATCCATCAGAAAGCTTGGGCGGATTATGAGACAACATGGCCCCCGGGTGCCATTTTTGTGACAGTTTTGTGTCTCTGTAGCCATTTTGTGTCTCTTTTAATGGTACTCTAGTGTCTCTTTGTGGTGCTTCAGTGTCTGTGGTCGTTATATGTCTCTTTGTAGTATATTTGTGTCTCTGTAGTTGTTTTGTATGTCTTTGTGGCAGTTCTGTGTCTTTGAAGCTGTTTTGTGTCTCTCTGTGGTACTTCAGTGTGTCTGGTCATCATGTTTCTCCTTGTTATAGTTTTGTGTCTCTATTCATTTTGTGTCTGTGGTAACTTTGTCTCCCTTTGCGATCATTTTCTTGTCTCTTTGTGGCCGTTTTGTTTCTCCTGTAGTACTTTTGCTTCTTCGTAGTTATTGTGTGTCTCTTTGTGGTAGTTCTATGTCTCTTTGTGGTAGACTTGTGTCTCTGTGGTTGTTTTGTGTCTCTTGAAGTAGTTTTGTGTCTTTGTGTAGTACTTCTGTTTCTCTGTAGTCATTTTGTCTCTCTTGGTGGTCATCTTGTGTCTCTTTGTGGCAGTTTTGCGTCTTTTTGGTGTATTTTATTGTCTCTGCATGTTATATGTCTCTTTGTAGTCATTTTGTGTTATTTTTGTGGTATTTGTGTGTCTGTGTAGTGGTTTTGTGTCTTTTTGTGGTCTATTTGTGTCTCTTTCTGGCAGCCTTTGTGTTTCTGTAGTCGTTTTGTGCCCATTATACGTCTATTTTTAGCCAGCTGCCTTTTGCAAAGTAATGTGTCACTTCAAAAAGACGCTCTGGACCAGACTCCCCCCTGATACCTTGGGACCCCTGTGCCTGTGCCCGGCAGATCTCTTTCAGTCATCCATCCATGCCAGACATAAAGTTTCACTAATTTATTCTCTGGGCGTGAAAAACACCAGAATTAAATTTGTTTCCCCTGGGGGCAAGTCATTATGCGGGTGACCTTAGAGGCAGCTACTGTACCGAAACATCACAGAAAACAAAAGCATATGAATACTTAATAGGTATTAGGCAGGCCAAGGATAGTGTATGCAGATACGGATGATAAAAGTGACAAGGCGGTTGAAGCGAGTTGCTGCTCAGAGGAAGTTTTTAACCTGTGGTTAGCCTTTCTCTGCAGTGTCCTTGCGCTGTGTGTCTGCACACTGACCTGTGGTTTTTGTGGGAGGACAGGTGACAGCTGCTACAGCACAGAAGGTCACATGACTCACAAAACAGCTCCAAGGGCTCCTGTCTGTGAGAGTGGCACATGAGGAGGGAGCAAGGATACGACCCCGGGCCTAAAAGACAGACGGAGAGAGGGGAGAGAGGGGAGAGAAGGGGGAGAGAGCATGGAGCATTATTAGCAGCAGTCGACGAGCAATTCACAACCACAGCTAGAGGAGAACCACCAGTGGTTCTACAAGGTATTTAGAGAGAACGAACACGACCAGGGGGGTGCAATGACTTAGGAGTTATAAAATGATCACCCCAGCCATTATTATAAGTTTATTCATGAAACTAAATTAAATTTGATGAGGGATAAGAATTTGTTCAATGAATAGGAAAAGTTTGGAGCTCAAATGTGTATTTCAGTGGTCTTTAAGAGGCTTAAAACAGGGCATGAAGCCACACGGGCCGAAGAGTCTCGTTGATGAGTCATTCACTTCATCACATTTATCAATTAGATTTTTAAAGCGTTGGTTCAGTAAAATACACTGGATCTAATTTTCAAGGTTGAAGGTCATTTTACAAAACAAAACAAAAAAAACATAGGAAGAAGAGAATCAATACAAAACAAATCAATTATATGGAGCGAAGTGGGAAAGAATATACTGAGGAGTCTCACAGCCTGCAGGAAGAAGCTGCTCTGTAGTCTGGTGGTACGGCAGCGGATACTAGCGTATCTGTTGCCAGAAAGTAAAGCTGAACTGTACTCTGCTGGTTTTAATGTAGAAATGACAGGTTGTACTCCTGTGGGGGCAAAGTGTTATGTTTGGGCTGAGAAATATAACAGCACATACCTGAAACAAAAACTTTAAAATTTAAAATTCTAAATGAATCTATTTTATTGTATGCATTAAACAGAAGTACCACTTTCTTACCTTCAGACAGAGCCAGATAGGCTCTCTGCCCCTGTTTAATGTCTTAATGCTCAGCTACACTAACTGGTTTCTTGCATCTATCGTCATCTAAACTCAGCTAGAAAGGGAATACGAATATTGTGAGAATCTGGACCAGTTCATTTCAACACTTGTGGTTTGCCTGAATTGAAACAAAAGGATGATCTTTATATTGTTGGACATTATATTCTGAAAGTTTTCAGTTGTATATTCTGCAGTACAGTGTACCCAGAGCTACTTTAAAAAATGTATTCAGATATGTAAGTAAGTATTTGGTTTCACCCAAGACCAGAGTGATGTTATGTGTGTGCATGTGCCTGGTTACCGACCAGCATATCAATTTTGATATCAAATTCATTGTCATCCTGTTAGTAATCCCTTTTTAAATTAATGTATCTGTAATCTAATTTTCCTATAACTTTACTGGTATACAGAGACCTTTTTTTGTTTCCTGATTACATAATCCTGCTACATGCGTATATGTTTACTACGTATTTTTGAAAATGACCAGAATGACAGAAATAAAACCAAACTATAAACCTTTAACACGTGTTTATCTCAACATATTTCAAATTATACAAGCAGTCTACAAAACCTCTACGTATTTCCACAAGTGGAGCAGTGGTTGGTTAAAACTAAGGTGCGAGGAGTTGTATTGGTATGTAATATTCAATCAGGCCTCTCCCTGCACTTTGAAAAGAAAACAATAAAACAGTTGTGGGAAGCAGGTTGAGGTTTTCAAAGAACAACATCTCAGTGCTGTCCAATTGATGCATATCTGAAGGCTTTTGATGCACCAGCAGCCACACACACGCCCTCAAAAATATCTCTCACACATTTCTAAATAGGTCACTGTCGAAACAGTTGGCCCACAGTACGTCTATCTAACAATAGCTGGATGAGGCTAATGAGCGCAGCCCTGCTGCTCTCTGCTGGACGGCTCACCTCAGCCAACCCCCCTCCTGCCTGCACATCATCACAGATCTCTGTGGTAGAGAGCTGAGCATCACCTCTTGTGCATCAGCCTGATCTGAGTGACCACATCCTGTCTGTCAGCGCAGTCACACGGCTCTTCTCACAAGTACACAAACCAAACAGTAATGCTCCCACATCACAATAAAAGGTGTTTAGGACGTGGCAGTTACGATTTGACAACTCGTGCAAAGCAGCCCTGCAAAAGCAGCCGGGAACAAAGCTGCCAGGCATACTCCAGGGTCTTTAAATAGCAACACACTAATATTAGCAAAAATGAAATCATACGAGCGCTTCAGAAACTGGGCCACGTGTTAAAGAGAGAGGTGTAATAAAACACAGGGATCTCCAAGAACTTATTATCAACCATCGCCACTGCCATGCATTATTCATCGCAATGGTTCCTACTGAGACATGATTAACAAACAGAGCACAGGAGGGAAAATAAAGAAACCAAAACATGTTTTCAGGTTACAGAGATGCAGACTCTGTAGCTCCACTAATAATCTGTCATACTGGCCTGGAAAATTGAGGTAAAAACTCTTGAAAACATAAAATAATCTTGCCTTGTCCAGTCGGAGGCAGCGAGCTGGAGCCTCTCTGGTGCAGGTCAGGACGCTGGGTGGCACTGGGCCTCTGCTGTGGGTGCATCTCTGAGTACTGGGGAGTAGCGGGCGCTCTCTGATGCTGATGCACATCTGTGCACTGGTAACACAACCACTTGTTGCAGAGAGTACACAGGCTGTGTGCAAGCGTTGGCTCTGAACACTCTGAGCAGCTCTGAAAGAGAAACATGAAGACAAACCCTGCTTGTGTTTAAAGAAATCACACACACGCACACACACCGAGGTCAGTGTGATACAAAGGCGAGGTGGCACATGTCAGAAACACTTGTGTTGCCACCTTACCTTGAGCTAAAATCACACTTTGTTTTTTTTCTCCCAAGCTTCGGAGACTCTCATAAGTGGAGCTTAACCTGTACTAGAGTATCGTTTTGTTTAAAAGCCAAATTATTCAAACTTTGATTACATTTCAAGGAAAGATATATAATCTTAATCTAAAATAAGGATTTTTTGCAATTTTATTATAAAAAAAATGTGATAAAACTACTGTTAATCCCTTGTGTCTACATTTTATCTCATTTCCGATATGAGCAAATAAAACATTCAGTACAACTATTTTCACCTAAGCTATTAATCCCTGTAGGCAATTCATCCTGCAGCTGACTCTCCCTCTCAATACAGGGAGAGTGAATGGCACCTCGGGACCAAATCCGGTTTTAAAAAATCCTATTCCTTTTTGCCAGAGTGGTATTCCTAACATCCAGCATGTCTTTTGGGGGTGAGAAGAGAGCAACACAAACACAGGAAGCATGCCAACTCTGCACAGAAAGGCCCCGAATGCCCTGCAGGGATCCAATCACAGGATCAACAGTGCAAACTCAGGAACTGCTGATCAAAAAAGGAGAAACAAACCTCCCATCTCTAGCCGTGTCACAAAATAAGATGTTTAAATCAAGATAGGAAGCACAAGCTGAGGCGAAAAACCCCTTACCTTCTCCATTTCAGTGCTTTGAGCGTGGAGCTGTTGCCTTCTCAGAGGGCGAGAGAGGAGAGGAGAGGAGATGAGAGCGAGCAGCCTGACGCCTCAGCAGCAGCAACACTGAAGTTTTCTACCTGAGGCAGGAAGCAGCGTGCACCGAGAGGTGGCCCCAGAGGAGACGGCTTACATGACAGCCTCACTGTGCTCTCTCCTCCCCCAGTTCATCCATGTGTAGGACCCCCCTCGCTGCAGCGGAGGAGAAAGAGTGTCACATTCAAATTCATCCTCTGCTCACCCGTGCGGCAGCCAAAAAAGAGAGAAAATCTAATCCTTTTTCTTAAATAAGCCTGTGCATAATAATTGGGAATTAGGGAGATAAGATAATTATTTTTTTGTAGGGCAAAATATCCCCGGAAGCTCTTTCCAAAATGGAGGAAGGAAAAGACCAAGTGACCTACAATGAGGAAGGAGGAAGAATTTGTGCTGTAAGCAACTTTTAGCCGTGTGTGTGGAGCAGGCAGGATTAGGTGAAGTCAGGTTGTGTCGGTCTATGTCGGGCGGGGATAGGACGGGCCGGTTGTGGCCTTCTTCCCTTGTCAGCACAAGAAGGGGACAGGTCCCAGAGGAGCCGCACGCTAACGTAGCACAGAGAAAACCGGGTCAGGCTCCTGTAAGCTCCAGATGGGACTAGGATACACTCCTGCAATTCCCTTTCACACCGTGACATCTATTAAGATTGTCGGAAATTAAAAAGGGGGAAACGAAAAAGGGGCTTACTGTAGATGAAGAGGAGGACAATTCAAACACAGAATGGATGAGACTCAAGAGAAACAGATGAATGGGGAAGAAGTAGAAAAAGAGGCAGCTGGGGAACAGGGAAGGAAAGCGTGAAAAAAACAAACACTCGTCATCAGATACAAGCCTGGCATCAAACCGCTGTCACATCTGCAGCTGTGAGCAAGTCTGCCTAACAACAACCCCTGCAGCCTGACCTACAAATCTGACAACTTTCTCATCCTTGGGTGCTTCAGCGGGGAGCTCAGAGCAATCCCATTCCCCATTGTGCACTCAAAGACCCAATTTGAAACACAATTAGTCAGTCGTAGTACACGCTGCCTCGCTGTTCACTCGGCTCTGTGGCATTTCCAGACTGCGCTCTGCCTGCCTGCCTTCGCTGCACCTTCACAGCGTTTATCTTTCAAACGCGTAGAAACCTCCCGCCAGCCTCCCCCTGCCCTGCTCGGTAAAGCTGGCACTAGATGCACCCACCATCTCCAGAGATGTCACCATAATAGAAACCTGTGCAAGTGATCTCTCCCTTGAAAGCACCCCCCTATGTAACATCTATTAACACTGAAGTGATGAGATCACAGAAGAACGGCGGATCATCTCCAACCACTCCTGAGTTATTATGCCACTACTTCACTATTTCTGTCCTCGGCTTACTCCCTCTCTGTTCTTCAGAGGAATCCATCAGCAGGAGATAAAAACAACGTCACTTGACTTCTTTTTTTTTTATCTAATGCAACAAAAAAAATATCCTGAACTGTATATTAAAAATAACCAAACTATTTAAATAACGTGAGAACCTCCACTGTAGACACTCTCCTGTGTTACAAAGCCGGCTTCAGTCGCTGCAGCTTCACACAGAAAACAAGATTGTTGAAAGATAATTGTGACTGTGTTTATCTTCTCATCACGAGGTGTTTGAGGCACCGCTGCTCAGAGTATTACCTCGCCCCTCCTGTCAAACGGTCGCGGGCGATTCGGAGCAGTTTACTTTCTGTTTGTTGTGACACCTCACCCTTATTCATACACACGTCTGACATTTTAGCACTTCCTCCAAAAACAGCCCTCATTATTAGTCCAAAGAGCCCATCAGCTTTAACATATCATCACTTTGTACAGTTGTTAAAACTCACTCCGGAGTCAAATACTGCCTGTTACACTGAATAATGATTGGTGCATGAAAGCTGAACAGGCAGCACACATTTTGTTTATCAGAGCTTTTGTTGTTTTAGGTTGACCGTTGCATTTCATTTGCATGAGTACATGCTGAACGGTAGAATCTGCAGTAACGTTCATCTCGAGAATATTTTGAAGACAAACGCTGCAGTAACACATCAGAATGAGAGAATATCTCAAATATCTAATCGTAGCTTTTCAGCCAGATTGCAACGTGCAGCATTCAGCACAACAACATGGTGCAGCCCAGCTCGGTAGCTAGTACAGCAGTGTCTGTGGTTTCTGGTGAGCTCAAAGAGTTTCACTCTTCAGTGACAGTGGGATTTGAAGGTTTGCTGTGATGGTTTTTACTGTCAGTACCTTTCAAGTTCACAGTTGCAGGCAAAAATAGAAAACAAAGAATACATTAGATATAAGTTGAAGGAAAACTTAATAAAGGTAATTTAGTATTTCACCACAAGAAAACACTTTGAGGCAGCATGTAGAGGAAGATCGAATTTACCAGTAACGTCGTGAACAGTAGCAAGTCAACATTTTATTAATCGGCGTGGTGACACTGAGAGAGTTTGGACGAGTATAGAAAGCTGAAGTCACGCAGCAGCCGGAGGACCCCGTGGGACCTTATCCTGGAAAAAAAATTGTACGGTGCCATGACCCACAAATATGATGTTTGTCAGTTCAAAAGACAATTTTCAAGTCAAGTTTCAAACCGCTCGTTGAACTACATCGTTTCGCTCAACGCGTGACACCAACACAAACATGGCCGACAACTCGGCACAGAAAAGGTGCTGAAGACAGAAAGAAAGTCACAATAAATCTGGTCACTCTGACGACTACAGTAATGTGAGAGTTCATCAGTTCTGTGAGCTGCTTATTCAAAGGAGCAGCTCCACAATGTTTGAGTTACGGGTCTTGGTGACCATTCAATGAGACGACGTTAGTTATGCGTCTGTGTAGTCTTTATAATTACATAATTCTCACATTATCACAGTCTTATATTTCACTTTCTCAAGTTTAAATTGACAAACATTGCGTGTTTGGATCAAACAGGATCAAAACATCATCAGTTTCTGTCCAGTCACTACGGTACAAAGTTATTCTGACATAAGGCCCAACAGGACAAACCAGAAGTGGTAGGACTTCAGCTCTCTATTACTAAACTTCTTGTTCCGGCCCTGGTGCTGCCATTATTTATGGAAATATCTGGGTCACTTTAATTTCTATGGCATAAAGGCCACACACTTTGACTGTCGCTAGTGATTTAGATTAGGTCAAACTCCCCAAAACTTTAATTCCAATAAAATGAGACTTGCCCCTCATGATGCCTGCTATTTTATTCTGTTTCTCCTCTTGTACTGAAGTGAAAAGTGAGCTCTAACTTCACATTAGCTATCCAGTCCAGCATGGCTTTTTAGGTCACTCTAGAAATCTTCCTGTAAAACAAGTAATCTGAAGTACGAACAGACCTCTGTAGTTTTGTGTTTCTGTGATTTATAAGGCACTGTCTAAAGCTTTGGGGGAATTTGGGAATATCCAGTGAATCTCCTTATGGGCTACCTGTTCCATCTGTTCCTGAACGCATCACCGTGACAGCACTTTATCGTGAACGCGTCCTCGCTTTAATAACAAAGAGCCTGTCAGTCAAACTGCGGAGGAGCTGCCCCCGCATCCTCAGCCTGCCTCTGCATTAGCAGCCTCGTCTCCGGCGCATCACTGAGCGTGATATTGTGTTTTAGAAAGTGCGTAGGAGATTACGCCCCAATCACGGCCCCATGGTGCAATCCACAACACAACAAGAGGACAGAGGCGAACACAAAGTCAGCCCGCGGACACACAAACTGCGTCCGTGCGCACACATTCACAGCGCTCGTTAAGTGCGCAGCTCATGCAGAGCATCCTGTCAGGTAAACACGAGCGTGTGTGAGGATGTGAGTGCTGCTCTCAGTCCGCTGGAAACGAGGCTGCCTGCCGAGCGACTCAACTTCTGTCGGCCTGTCACTCACGTCAGGTGCGCTGTCTGTCTGTCTGTCTGTCTGTCCTCTTTCTTTTCTTTTTCTTTTTTTTTTTTTTTTTACCTTGACCCGTGCGTCTTCGAGCGTCGCTCCCCACATCGGATGTCGCTCTTTAAGACCGGCCAAAATTTTGGAGATTGCAAGTCTCGCAGTTAATCGTGAGATTTTATTGTCGCTCTCATCCAATAGTTCTGACGTCTCTCGGAGCTGTAGTGTGAGGAGAGTTCAGAAGAATGGTGTTACTGTCGCATCACCGCTGCTGCTGCTGATGATGATGATGATGAGGAAGTGTTCACATGTCACGAACAAGAACAACATCACAGTGTGAAAATGATAAAGTTTAAATAAAGAACGTGCATTCATTGTTTCTTATCATGAACAAGTACTGTATTATTATTACTTAAATTATCATCATAGACACGCAGCAGAATAATCCCCAACAAATTAAATATTATATTATATTATATTATGTTATGTTATATTGTATTGTATTATATTATATTATATGGTATCATATTATGTTGTTATATTATGATGTGTCATATGTATTATATTTTTTAGATTATGTAATGATATGTTATATTATATTATAGTGTGATATCTTATTTTATATTTTATTATATTCTAGTTTATTATATCATGTTGTGTTATGTTATATAATGTTATATCTAAGTGCTGTATCGTAGACAACTGGACTCGTTTCAGTTTCTTTA